>NC_034199.2:35600094-35745094 GCF_002021735.2 Oncorhynchus kisutch | reverse complement strand
TTTGGAGGCGTGTGAGTGGCCACGCAGTCATGGGTGAACAGGGAGTAGAGGAGGGGGCTGAGCATGCACCCTTGTGGGGCCTCAGTGTGAGGATCAGTGAAGTGGAGGTGTTGTTTCCCACCTTCACCACCTGGGGGCGGCCCGTCAGGAAGTCCAGGACGCAGTTGCACAGGGCAGGTTTCAGACCCAGGGCCCCGAGCTTAATCATGAGCATGGAGGGTACTATGGTGTTGAATGCTGACCTATTGTCAATGAACAGCATTCTTACATAGATATTCCTCTTGTCCAGATGGGATAGGGCAGTGTGCAGTGCGATGGTGATTGCATCGTCTGTGAATATATTGGGGCGGTAAGCAAATTGGAGTGGGTCTAGGGTATCAGGGAGGGTGGAGGTGATATGATCCTTGACTAGTCTCTCAAAGCACTTCATGATGACAGAAGTGAGTGCTACGGGGCAATAGTCATTTAATTCAGTTACCTTAGCTTTCTTGGATACAGGAACAATGGCAGACATCTTGAAGCATGTGGGGGACAGCAGACTGGGATAGGGAATATGTCTGTAAACACATCAGCCAGCTGGTCTGCGCATGCTCTGAGGACGCGGCTAGAGATGCCTTCTGGGCCGGCAGCATTGCGAGGGTTAAGACGCTTAAATGTCTTACTCACATTGGCCACAGAGAAGGAAAGCCCAGTGTCATGACCACATTATAGGTCATGACAGGGTTATATGTCATGACAGTGTTATGACCATATTATGAGCGGTTTTGACAAGTAATGTCAGCTCTTAAGATATGGTTATGACGTGTTATGACACTGGGTGTCAAGTAAAGTGTTACCAAAACAACATTATGCAGATGTTAAGGATCAAGGCATTTCCCCTTTGACATACAGTGCCTTGCGAAAGTATTCGGCCCCCTTGAACTTTGCGACCTTTTGCCACATTTCAGGCTTCAAACATAAAGATATAAAACTGTATTTTTTTGTGAAGAATCAACAACAAGTGGGACACAATCATGAAGTGGAACCACATTTATTGGATATTTCAAACTTTTTTAACAAATCAAAAACTGAAAAATTGGGCGTGCAAAATTATTCAGCCCCTTTACTTTCAGTGCAGCAAACTCTCTCCAGAAGTTCAGTGAGGATCTCTGAATGAATGAAATGTGGCAAAAGGTTGCAAAGTTCAAGGGGGCCGAATACTTTCGCAAGGCACTGTACCTGGCTGTCCTGCTCCCTCCATCTCCTTTCATTATATTAGCCTGCAATATTGCACGTCTTGAAAGCCTTTGTCTGCGACAGATGAGGAATTGAGACGGACTCTGTGTCCCGTTATTTTTTCATCAGAGAGCCCAAGTGTGTAAGGTCCTGAGAGTATCCTGTTGTATTAACTCTCTCGGATATTGCCATATCTTAGAACCCACCCACCTTCCTTCAAACAAGCTATCATTTGGTATTTGTTTAATTAGTCTATTGTTGATATTGTCCCAAAATGTTTTGCATGTCAGCAATCAAGTTTTCAAGATATATAAGTCTCTTTTGTCTTGAATTGTTTTGAACGTACAATAAAGAGCTTTGCTTCCTAGAATGCATTAAGACTTTGTATGGGATTGAATCCCCAAATGGCCGTGCTGTGCTTGTGCTTTAATTCCACTATTCCTTGTAACATTGTTACATGATTGATGTCTCCTTTGTCACTTCTAGGTGGAAAAACATCTTCAGGGCTTGTTCTGATTGATGAATCTAGTAGATTTACAAGTAGTAATTGAGGTAGTTGTCCCCATGGATATCTGATATCCATACCCACAGAAAACAACAGGAACCCTACCTATCTGGTTACCTCAGTACACATGCTGCCTGCCTGTTTTTTCTTTGTGTGTAACTGGGTAGTTGATGGACAAAAAGAGGACAAAGAAGCTTTTTTCTTTTTTAGACGTGAAGCAATTCCTTTGAAAAGAATGGCGTAATATTTAGCCTTTGAAGAGATCTTTAGTGTAAGGGAGCAATTGAAACTGACTAAATGACTCTCACACACCACAACATACAGTTGAAGTCAGAATATTACATACACTTAGGTTGGAGTCATTAAAACTCGTTTTTCAACCACTCCACAAATGTATTTTAAACAAACTATAGTATTCGATTATGACACAAGTAATTGCAGCAAATTGCAGCAGTAACTGCCGTGCTTCTACACCTGCATTGCTTGCTGTTTGGGGTTTTAGGCTGGGTTTCTGTACAGCACTTTGAGATATCAGCTGATGTACGAAGGGCTATATAAATACATTTGATTTGATTTGATTTGATTTAATTGTCACACCCTGACCATAGTTTACTTTGTATATTTCTATGTTTTGGTGTGAGCTGAGTGGGCATTCTATGTTTCATGTCTAGTTTGTCTATTTCTATGTCTGGCCTGATATGGTTCTCAATCAGAGGCAGGTGTTAGTCATTGTCTTTGATTGGGAACCATATTTAGGTAGCCTGGGTTTCACTGTGTGTTTGTGGGTGATTGTTCCTGTCTCTGTGTTTTCACCAGATAGGGCTGTTTCGGTTTTTGTTACGTTTCCACGTTTGTTGTTTTTGTATTGATTTGTGTTTTACGTTTGTTGATTAAACATGGATCGCAATCTACACGCCGCATTTTGGTCCGACTCTCCTTCACCAAAAGAGAACCGTTACAGAATCACCCACCACAACAGGACCAAGTGGCGTGGTAACAGGCAACAGCAACAGCAGGAGAAACATAAGGATTTATGGACATGGGAGGACGAACTGGACGGTGAAGGACCCTGGGCTCAGCCTGGAGAATATCGCCGTCCCAAGGAAGAACTGGAGGCGGGGAAAGCGGCGAGGCGCTGGTATGAGGAGGCAGCACGGCGACGTGGATGGAAGCCTGAGAGTCAGCCCCAAACATTTATTGGGGGGGGCTCACAGGGAGTATGGCTATGCCAGGTAGGAGACCTGCGCAAACTCCTTGTGCCTCCCGGGGGCTAGAGAGACCGGGCAGGCACCGTGTTATGCTGTGGTGCGCACGGTGTCCCCAGTGCGGGTGCATAGCCCGGTGTGGTATATTCCAGCTCCGCGTATCGGCCGGGCTAGATTGAGCGTCGAGCCAAATGCCATGAAGCCGGCTCTACGCATCTGGTCCCCAGTGCGTCTCCTTGGGCCGGCTTACATGGCACCAGCCTTGCGCTCGGTGTCTCCGGTTCGCCTGCATAGCCCAGTGCGGGCTATTCCACCTCGCCGCACTGGCAGGGCGACCGAGAGCATTCAACCAGGTAAGGTTGGACAGGCTCGGTGCTCAAGAGCTCCAGTGCGCCTGCACGGTCCGGTCTATCCAGTACCACCTCCACACCCCAGCCCTCCGGTAGCAGCTCCCCGCACCAGGCTCCCTGTGCGTGTCCTCGGCCCAGTACCACCAGTGCCAGCACCACGCATCAGGCCTACAGTGCGCCTCGCCTCTCCAGCGCTGCCAGAGCCTTCCTCCTCTCCTGCGCTGCCGGAGTCTCCCGCCTGTTTAGCGCTGCCAGAGCCTTCCTCCTCTCCTGCGCTGCCGGAGTCTCCCGCCTGTTTAGCGCTGCCAGAGCCTTCCGCCTCTACAGTGTTGCCGGAGTCTCCTGCCTGTTTAGCGCAGCCAGAGCTGCCAGCCTGCATGGAGCAGCCAGAGCTGTCAGTCTGCATGGAGCAGCCAGAGCTGTCAGTCTGCATGGAGCAGCCAGAGCTGTCAGTCTGCATGGAGCAGCCAGAGCTGTCAGTCTGCATGGAGCAGCCAGAGCTGTCAGTCTGCATGGAGCAGCCAGAGCTGTCAGTCTGCATGGAGCAGCCAGAGCTGCCAGTCTGCATGGAGAAGCCAGAGCTGCCAGTCTGCATGGAGCAGCCAGAGCTGCCAGTCTGCATGGAGCAGCCAGAGCTGCCAGTCTGCATGGAGCAGCCAGAGCTGTCAGTCTTCATGGAACAGCCAGAGCTGTCAGTCTGCATGGAGCAGCCGGAGATGCCAGTCTGCAAGGAGCTGCCAATCTGCGAGGAGCTGCCAGTCTGCAAGGAGCTGCCAGTCTGCATGGAGCAGCTAGAGCCGCCAGTCAGCATGGAGCAGCCAGAGCCGCCAGTCAGCATGGAGCAGCCAGAGCCGCCAGTCAGCATGGAGCAGCCAGAGCCGCCAGTCAGCATGGAGCAGTCAGAGCCGTCAGTCTGCCAGGATCCGCCAGTCAGCCAGACTCTTCCAGATCTGCCAGTCAGCCAGACTCTTCCAGGTCTGCCAGACTCTTCCAGATCCGCCAGTCAGCCAGACTCTTCCAGATCCGCCAGTCAGCCAGACTCTTCCAGATCCGCCAGTCAGCCAGACTCTTCCAGATCTGCCAGTCAGCCAGGATCCGCCAGTCAGCCAGACTCTTCCAGATCTGCCAGTCAGCCAGGATCTGCCAGTCAGCCAGACTCTTCTAGATCTGCCAGACTCTTCCAGATCTGCCAGTCAGCCAGACTCTTTCAGATCTGCCAGACTCTTTCAGATCCGCCAGTCTGCCAGATCCGCCAGTCTGCCAGACTCTTCCAGATCCGCCAGTCTGCCAGACTCTTCCAGATCTGCCAGTCAGCCAGACTCTTCCAGATCCGCCAGTCAGCCAGACTCTGCCAGACTCTTCCAGATCCGCCAGTCTGCCAGACTCTTCCAGATCCGCCAGTCAGCCAGACTCTGCCAGACTCTTCCAGATCCGCCAGTCTGCCAGACTCTTCCAGATCCGCCTGTCAGCCAGGATCTGCCAGAGCCTTCCTCCTCTCCTGTGTTGTCGGAGTCTGAAGAGCCCCTCTGTCCCGAGCTGCCCCTCTGTCCCGAGCTGCCCCTCTGTCCCGAGCTGCCCCTCTGTCCCGTGTTATTAAGTAGGGTTGCCGTGGCTAGGAGTTCACGGAAGCGGACAAGGTGGGGGAAGACTACGGTGAAGTGGGGGCCACGTCCAGCACCAGAGCCGCCACCGCGGACAGATGCCCACCCAGACCCTCCCCTATAGGTTCAGGTTTTGCGGCCGGAGACCGCACCTTGGGGGGGGGGGGGGGGGGGGGTACTGTCACACCCTGACCATAGTTTACTTTGTATATTTCTATGTTTTGGTTGGTCAGGGTGTGAGCTGAGTGGGCATTCTATGTTTCATGTCTAGTTTGTCAATTTCTATGTCTGGCCTGATATGGTTCTCAATCAGAGGCAGGTGTTAGTCATTGTCTCTGATTGGGAACCATATTTAGGTAGCCTGGGTTTCACTGTGTGTTTGTGGGTGATTGTTCCTGTCTCTGTGCTTTCACCAGATAGGGCTGTTTCGGTTTTTGTTACGTTTCCACGTTTGTTGTTTTTGTATTGATTTGTGTTTTACGTTTGTTGATTAAACATGGATCGCAATCTACACGCCGCATTTTGGTCCGACTCTCCTTCACCAAAAGAGAACCGTTACAGTAATTTTTCCAACAATTGTTTACAGACAGATTATTTCACTTATAATTCATTGTATCACAATTCCAATGGGTCAGACGTTTTCATACACTAAGTTGACTGTGCCTTTAAACAGCTTGGAAAATTCCCCCAAATTATGTCATGGATTTAGAAGCGTCTGATAGGCTAATTGACATAATTTGAGTCAATTGGAGGTGTACCTATGGATGTATTTCAAGGTCTACCTTCAAAGTCAGTGCCTCTTTGCTTGACATCATGGGAAAAATTTTAAAAATCAGTCAAGACCCCAGAAATAAAATTGTAGACCTCCACAAGTCTTGTTCATCCTTGGGAGCAATTTCCAAATGCCTGAAGGTACCACGTTCATCTGTACAAACAATACTACACAAGTATAAACACCATGGGACCACACTGCCGTCATACTGCTCAGGAAGGAGACGCGCTCTGTCTCCTAGAGATGAATATACTTTGGTGAGAAAAGTGCAAATCAACAGCAAAGGACTTTTTGAAGATTCTGGAGGAAACTGGTACAAAAGTATCTATATCCACAGTAAAACGGGTCCTATATCGACATAAACTGAAAGGCCGCCCAGAAAGAAAGAAGCTACTGCTCCAAAACTGCCATAAAAAAAGCCACACTACGGTTTGCAACTGCACATGGGGACAAAGATCATACTTTTTGGAGAAATGTCCTCTGGTCTGATTAAACAAAAATAGAATAGTTTCGCCATAATGACCATTGTTATGCTTGGAGGAAAAAGGGGGAGGTTTGCAAGCCGAGGAACACCGTGAAGCACGGGGGTGGCAGCAACAAGTTGTGGAGGTGCTTTGCTGCAGGAGGGACTGGTGCACTTTACAAAATAGATGGCGTCATGAGGATGGAAAATTATGTAGATATATTAAAGCAACATCTCAAGACATCAATCAGGACAACGACCCCAAGCATACTTCCAAAGTTGTGGAAAAATGGCTTAAGGACAACAAAGTCAAGGTATTGGAGTGGCCATCACAAAACCCTGACCTCAATCCTATAGAAAATGTGTGGGCAGAACTGTGCGAGCAAGGAGGCCTACAAACCTGATTCAGTTACACCAGCTCTGTCAGGAGGAATGGGCCAAAATTCACCCAACTTATTGTGGGAAGGTTGTGGAAGGCTACCCTAAAACATTTGACCCAAGTTAAACAATTTAAAGGCAATGCTACCGAATACTAATTGAGTGTATGTACATTTCTGACCCACTGGGAATGTGATGAAAGAAATAAAAGCTGAAAGAAATAATTCTCTACTATTATTCTGAAACTTCAAATTATTCAAATAAAGTGGTGATCCTAACTGACCTAAGACAGGGAATTTTTACTCTGATTAAATGTCAGGAATTGTGAAAAAGTTAGTTAAAATGTATTTTGCTAAGGTGTATGTAAACTTCTGACTTTAACTGTACATGTAAGCCACACACTTTCTTAGGTTCTGGTGCTCTAAGATCAACTCAGTGGCTCATGGTGACATCCTGTTATAAGGATCAAACACAGCAGGTATTTATTTAACCCCTCAACTCGAGAAGCCATCGCCTTGCCATGCTGTCAACATTGATTTTAATGATTTTAATGAACGTGAGACCTTGGCAGGATATGTAGTATTACTCTCCTCAGTGTCACATGCCGCTCTCCAACTGGGACAGGTCAAATCCATTGGCAAGACAATGGATGAATCCCAAATGGCACTCTATTCCCTATACAGTGCACTAGTTTTTTTTGTATTATTATTTAAAATAAATAAATAATAATATTTCATTAAAAAATATATTTTTTATAATGATTTTTTACAAAAAAACACAAGGAAGGGGGTAACGTTAAAGTATCAGAACATGAGGGACAAACAATACAACATCAAGACACTATCAAACATGTATCAGTCTTTCCGCAACAGAGCCATCCTTATGTGTGAGGGTGCTTGTGCATGATAGTGATATAAAATCTATGTCAGAGTTTCATTTTTCATGATCACAATCCTGTGAAACCCGAACCCTCCAAGATCACCCCACAGTTCCCCAATAGCTGTCCCTCAACTATTCGAGACCCCTCTCACAGCCCCCCTCCCAGCCCCCGGGGAAAAAAATACAATTAATTCCATTCCCAACCCTCTAGAACCTCATATGGGCCCTGGTCAAACTAGGGGAGAACCGAGACAAAAGTAACACTTTTTGTTTTTTACACATTTTTCTGAGATCGATAGAAACACCATATTTTATTTACAAACAACTTATACATGTCATCTTCCATTAGCAACTGTGATTTCATTTCTCGGGTAAATTAATTGAAATACCACAACATTACTTTTGTACCTGCCAGCGGGTCGGGAGTAACACAGCCTTGAGACGGAAGTAATAGCTGGCGAGAAGTGCACAATATCTGTCTTATCTCCATGTTTCTGGTTTGTAATGCTCGTTACTTTCAACAAATGTACTATCAGACATAATTACGTGTTTGTGTCGATTTGAATAATTAATGCTATATGTTTGTAATTTCTGAAAATGAAATCAACATCGCAATGTCGCACAACAATGTCTATTAATATTACTTAAATGGATCACATAATAACTATATTAAGGCTCATTTTCTCATATCACTTTAATGGGAATGTTGTAGGATTTTTTTTTCACCATTTCACCATTCAATGACTATTCATACAATCAGGTGCGATCAAGCTGTCCTTGTCATGCGTGCACCTCTTGTCTTGATAGAATAACCAGCTTTATTCTCTTCACAAATGGCAAACTCATCATACTTTTCACATTTCCATGGCTTGACATAATATAATTGTCCACCAGAATCATAAATATATATATTTTTTTTAACCGACTAATCTGTTGATAAAAGCTTATGTGAGAAGCTGATCCATCAATTCAATTGATTAAGGCATCATTCTAACTATGTTATATATCATTTCCAATCATTCAGTCACTTGTTGATTTTTTGCCAACATTATAAAAGCAATATTAAATAAAAGAGACAAATGGCCTGTGCTTAATTTTTGTTAAGAAATATATTCCAGGTCATCAGTTTATATTGTGTTACTTTCGTCCCACCCGTCTCTCCTGTAACTTATCCCAGGCTGACACCCAAGTCAAGCTAGCATGATACTTGAAACCTGTGCTGTCATTTAGACACTAGATGGATTAACAAAACGATATACAGTACCAGTCAAAAGTTTGGACACACCGTCTCATTCAAGGGGTTTTCTTTATTTAAAAAATTCTCTACATTGTTGAATATTAGTGAAGACATCAAAACTATGAAATAACACATATGGAATCATGTAGTAACCAAAAAAGTGTTAAACAAATCAAAATATATTTTATATTTGAGATTCTTCAAAGTAGCCACCCTTTGCCATGATGACAGCTTTGCACCTGCTCCTGTAAGGTTTGGTGGAGGTCTGGGGAGGTTTTTCATGGTTCGGGCCCCTTAGTTCCAGTGAAGGGAAATGTTAACGCTTCAGCATACAATGACATTCTAGATGATTCTGTGCTTCCAACTTTGTGGCAACATTGTCATGTTTCAGCATGACAATGCCCCCATGCACAACGCGAGGTCTATACAGAAATGATTTGTCAAGATCGTTGTGGAAGAACTTGACTGGCCTGCACAGAAACCTGAGCTCAACTCCATCGAACACCTTTGGGATAAATTGGAACCCCGACTGCGAGCCAGCTGCCTAATTGCCCAACATCAGTGCCCGACCTCACTAATGCTCTTGTGGCAGAATGGAAGCAAGTCCCCGCAGAAAAGTTCCAACTTCTAGTAGAAAGGCTTCCCAGAAGAGTGGAGGCTGTTATAGCAGCAAAGGGGAAATGTTATAGCAGCAAAGCAAATGAGATGCAGGTGTCCTCATACATTTGGTTATGTAGTTTATATTAATATACTGTACTATATCGGGAAATATAGGAAATAGGGTGCCATTTTGGACACAACCGAAGGAAGAAATGAAAGGTTTATACTGTTGACCAAGCTGCCCAGATACAGTAGCCCTTTATCATAAGTACTTTATTAATGACAGTAAATCCCATTATAGCAGTACCAGAGTCTAGACAGACTGAGTGATCTCTCTACATGCGTGCATGCCTGTGTGTGTGTGTGCCTTCACTCGTGTGTGTTTGTGTGTGACCGCTCACCACTCACACAAACAACAGTTTCAACGCCATCCAACGCTTAATTCCACGAAAATAAAATCACTGCTATAATCTGTGCGGAACGTCAGCCGGCTGCCGGCCGGACAGGGATTTGTAATCTTTCTAAAAAATACTATGAAAGACTGGAAGTCTGCTAAGCTGTTTCATATTCTGGTATTTATGTGTGTATGCCCTGCCTTGTTTATTTACTGGATTTAGTTGCACTTTCATTTTTCTGTGTTCCCGGCCCTTGTTTCTGAGCAAAGCTGATTGATTTGTATGGAAAGTAGAGTCTGGTTTATGAGGAAGACTATGTTCCAGACAGGAATATGTGGATTAAATAGAACATGTTTGTGCCTCCAAACTGAGGGCAATGGTGCTGTCCTCATGATGACCACAAACAATGATCTCATCTGTAAAGGTAGGGGATACCAGTGTTGGATATCTTTTTATTCTTGTGTGTATTTCTCAGCACCAGTGGCAGGTAGCCTAGCGGTTAAGCTTGAAAGGTGGAAAAATGTGCTTTTCTGCTCTTGAGTAAGGCAGTTAACCCACAACAACTGTCGCCAATGACGACGATTAAGGCAGCCCCCCCCCCCCGCACCTCTCTGATCCAGAGGGGTTGGGTTAAATGCGGAAGACACTTTTCAGTTGACTGACTAGGTTTTCCCTATATTTTACAAGGTCTTGGGTTGAAATGGGAACCCCATTTTATCCTCAGATCTTATTCCAACATGGCAGTATAAGCCATCAAACACACTCTGTTCACTTGTGACAACCAGACCCATCGTACAGTTGGATGTCGCAATGTTTCTTAGTAGCTTATTTATTTTGTAACAGGAAATGATCCAACGATATTCCTAACACAATTCAGCATTTTATGCTGTGAGAATAACATATGACATATGATTTTTGTGTATGCGTGTGTTTGCACACGCGTGTGTGGTTGTGTGACAGAAAAAATGTGTGTGTGAGAGAGGCAACAAAGGGAACTCAAGTGACCCATAGCAGAAGAACAAAATAGTTTGGGATTATATTGGAGTTGAGATTGACAACCGTTCCATGTGACAACCCCCCCCCCCATGCTAATTAAGATGCTAGTTACAACATGGCTTGACCTAGGAACTCAGAAATAGGTTCGAAATATAACTCTACCTTGCTATTTTCAACAAACATAATTGTTCATAGATACTCTCATAATTTCAACATTTACAAATAATATTTTTTAAACTTTCACCTATGAAAACCCCTGCACAAAGAAGTACACAACTGTACTCATTTTAGAGCACTCTAAAAATGGTTCTCATGACAGCAGCATATCACCCTGCATTCCACTGCTGGCTTGCCTCTGAAGCTAAGCATGTTCCGTCCTGGTCGGCTTCTGGATGGAAGACCTGATGCTGCTGGAAGAGGTGTTGGAGATCCCAGGGCAGTGAAGGGGACATTGCCCTGCGAAGGGTGCCATCTTTCGGATGGGACTTTAGAATGGGTGACCTGGTCACTAAAGATCCCATTGCACTTAAACCTGGTGTTGTAGCTAAATTCTCAATCCCCAGCTTCCAATGAGCTTGTTCATCCCCTCTCCTCCCCGCTGTTACTCTTCCCCAGGTCATTGCTGTAAATGAGTATATTTTCTCAGTCAACTTACCCGGTAAAATAAGGGTGAATAAATGAAGCACTGACAGCACTAATAAGGCATGGTGATATAGGCTACAGAGGCAGTCAGAAGTTGTAGCCGAAATATCTCACAACATAACAAGTAGGCCTAAAGTATTTATATTCATTGTCTTTACATGTTTATGATTTTGCTGTTCATCAACACACTTTTTTAAAATTGACAGCTGATAACAGACCGGAGGGGTATCCCTGGCCCTCGATCATTTTCCAGATGCCCGTAGTATTTGCATTGCAGAGTACTAAAGTATCACCAATTTATTTGCAGAGTGGGGACTGAAGAGAGGGATCTGGCCAGCTTCCAGAGGTGGGATCCTATTGCAATGTTGAGAGCTCCATCTCACCTGCCATCTATTAACCCTGTCATTGATAGTGGGGTACAGCTACACTGTTTCTCTGTGTTTTTTGTGTTTCTCATCCACAACAGGGAGATCAATTAAAATGTAGCCGTAGGCAGTTTGACTTCTCTGCCCCCAAGAGGTTCTAAGAAATTATCAAGTGGAAAAGTGGAATTGGAACACTCCTAATTATGTTATAATAACTCTGTTCTTTCTCTGCTCTACTCCAATGGTACAAGAGGCCAAAAGTGTTACCTGCAGATAACCAGCTTATACTGTATCCCGTATATTGGGATTTGGCCTCTCATCCCATTGTGTTCCCCCGTCGTATCGATAACATGTGAGTTATAAACATATTGTCCCGCCTTTTACTTATGACACGCTGCATATTTCAGATTTCAATAACTCTGCAACTCCTCAGAGATATGTGTCATGCTAGTGTGTGTTACCTCCCCGAGGACATGGGGGTATCACTTTACACACAAACACAAGACTGAGTTGACACAGCACAGGTCACCTTCTATCCACGAAACAGTGTTTGCGTCCCAAATGGCAGCCTATTCCCTGTAAAGTGCACTACATATAGTCCTATATTTTGACCAGAGCCCTATGGGCCAATATGGCTCTGGTCAAAAATAGTGCATTATATAAGGAATAGGGTGCCATTTGGGATGCAGATAGTGTTCAGGAAACAGTGTTATACAATGGGATGGACTCCCATTGTGGACTAATGTTGTTGACATCGATCTCTTGGTGCAGGAGAGAAGAGGAGCCTGAGACTGTGCCCTCTGTGAATGGAATGGGTCACTTGTCTTTCATTCAGCTTTATATAGGCTACACTCTCATCCCTTTACAAAGTTATTATAATGGGAAACTTGACCAAACCCTTATTACCTGGTAAGCAGGAAATCTCGCTTGTTGTGTAATGAGAACAAGAGGCAGAGAAAAACCCTATAAAGGTGCTTACGCAGAGTGAATTCAGATAGAGTGGGACATCATATAAACTGGGACAGCTTAACCCTGAGCCTTTTATTTCTTGGCAGTGTACTATAGCCTACCTGTCACTCATGTGTCCAACTTGGCCCTTTGTATGAGAAAGATGTGGGACAGGCTGGGGTGAAGGGAGATCTGTGGACAGATGCATCAGTCACATAACATATACTGCCAGATGTGGGGCAGGCTGGGGGTGAAGGGAGAGCTGTGGACAGATGCATCAGTCACATAACATATACTGCCAGATGTGGGACAGGCTGGGGGTGAAGGGAGAGCTGTGGGCAGATGCATCAGTCACATAACATATACTGCCAGATGTGGGACAGGCTGGGGGTGAAGGGAGAGCTGTGGACAGATGCATCAGTCACATAATATGTACTGCTGGTCAGTTATGCAATCTTAGAAAAAAAGGTCTAGAAAATCTAGAACCTAGAAGGGTTCTTCGTCTATCCCCATAGAAGAACCCTTTGAATAACTATTTTTGGTTCCAGGTAGAACTAAATTGGTTCCAGGTAGAACCCTTTTGGGTTCCATATAGAACCCTTTCCGCAGAGAGTTCAACATGGAACCCAAAAGGGTTCTACCTGGAACCAAAAAGGGTTCTACCTGGAACCAATTTATGGGGACATCAGAAGATCCATATCTGTAAGATACAAACAGAGATGGCCACCTCGCTTCGCGTTCCTAGGAAACTATGCAGTATTTTTTTTTTTTTTACGTGTTATTTCTTACATTGGTACCCCAGGTAATCTTAGGTTTTATTACATACAGTCGGGAGGAACTTCTAAATATAAGAGCAACTCACCATCATTACGACCAGGAATATGACTTTCCCGAAGCGGATCCTGTGTTCTGCCTTCCACCCAGGACAACGGATTGGATGCCAGCCGGCGACCCAAAACAACGACGTCGTAAAAGAGGCAAACGAGGTGGTCTTCTGGTCAGGCTCCGAAGACGGCCACATCGCTCACCACTCCCTAATACTACTCGCCAATGTCCAGTCTCTTGACAACAAGGTTGATGAAATCCGAGCAAGGGTAGCATTCCAGAGAGACATCAGAGACTGTAACGTTCTTTGCTTCACGGAAACATGGCTCACTCGAGAGACGCTAACAGAGTCGGTGCAGCCAGCTGGTTTCTTCACGCATCGCGCCGATAGAAACAAGCATCTTTCTGGTAAGAAGAGGGGCGGGGGGGTATGCCTTATGATTAACGAGACGTGGTGTGATCATAACAACATACAGGAATTCAAGTCCTTCTGTTCACCTGACTTAGAATTCCTCACAATCAAATGTCGACCGCATTACCTACCAAGGGAATTATCTTTTATTATAATCACAGCCGTATATATTCGCCCCCAAGCAGACACTTCGATGGCCCAGAACAAACATTATTTGACTCTATGCAAACTGGAAACCACATATCCTGAGGCTGCATTCATTGTAGCTGAGGGTTAATCTGAAAACAAGACTCCCTAAATTGTATCAGCATATCGATTGCGCAACCAGGGCTGGTAAAACCCTGGATCATTGTTATTCTAACTTCCGCGACGCATATAAGGCCCTCCCCCGCCCTCCTTTCGGAAAAGCTAACCACGACTCTATTTTGCTCCCTGCCTACAGACAGAAACTAAAACAAGATGCTCCTGTGCTCAGGTCTGTTCAACGCTGGTCCGACCAATCTGATTCCACGCTTCAAGACTTCTTCGATCACGTGAATTGGGATATGTTCCGTATTGCGTCCAACATCAATATTGATTCGGTGAGCGAGTTCATTAGAAAGTGCATTGACGATGTCGTACCCATAGTAACGATTAAAACATTCCCAAACCAGAAACCGTGGATTGATGGCAGCATTCGCGTGAAACTGAAAGCGCAAACCACTTTTAACCAGGGCAAAGTGACCGGAAACATGACCGAATTCAAACAGTGTAGCTATTCCCTCCGCAAGGCAATCAAACAAGCTAAGCGCCAGTATAGAGTCAAAGTAGGGTCGCAATTCAACGGCTCAGACACAAGAGGTATGTGGCAGGGTCTACAGTCAATCACGTATTTACAAAAAGAAAACCAGCCCCGTAGCGGACCAGGATGTCTTGCTCCCAGACAGACTAAATAACTTTTTTGCCCGCTTTGAGGACAATACAGTGCCACTGACACGGCCCACAACCAAAACCTGCGGACTCTCCTTCACTGCAACCGATGTCAGATGTCAGTAAAACATTTAAACGTGTTAACCCTCGCAAGGCTGCAGGCCCAGACGGCATCCCCAGTCACGTCCTCAGAGCATGCGCAGACCAGCTGGCTGGTGTGTTTACGGACATATTCAATCAATCCTTATCCCAGTCTGCTGTTCCCAAATGCTTCAAGAGGGCCACCATTGTCCCTGTTCCCAAGACAGCTAAGGTAACTGAGCTAAACGACTACCGCCCCGTAGCACTCACTTCCGTCATCATGAAGTGCTTTGAGAGACTAGTCAAGGATCATATCACCTCCACCCTACCTGACACCCTAGACCCACTCCAATTTGCTTACCGCTCAAATAGGTCCACAGACGACGCAATCGCAACCACACTGCACACTGCCCTAACCCATCTGGACAAGAGGAATACCTATGTGAGAAGGCTGTTCATCGACTGAAGCTCAGCATTTAACACCATAGTACCCTCCAAACTCGTCATCAAGCTCGAGACCCTGGGTCTCGACCCCGCCCTGTGTAACTGGGTCCTGGACTTCCTGATGGGCCGCCCCCAGGTGGTGAGGGTAGGTAACAACATCTCCACCCCGCTGATCCGCAACACTGGGGCCCCACAAGGGTGCGTTCTGAGCCCTCTCCTGTACTCCCTGTTCACCCACGACTGTGTGGCCATGCACGCCTCCAACTCAGTCATCAAGGTTGCGGACAACACTACAGTGGTAGGCTTGATTACCAAAACGACGAGACGGCCTACAGGGTGGAGGTGAGGGCCCTCTGAGTGTGGTGTCAGGAAAATAACCTCACACTCAATGTCAACAAAACAAAGCAGATGATTGTGGACTTCAGGAAACAGCAGAGGGAGCACCCCCCTATCCACATCGACGGGACAGTAGTGGAGAGGGTAGTAAGTTTAAAGTTCCTCAGCGTACACATCACAGACAAACTGAATTGGTCCACCCACACAGACAGCGTCGTGAAGAAGGCACCTCAGGAGGCTTAAGAAAATTGGCTTGTCACCAATCACACTCACAAATCAAATCAAATCAAATCAAATGTATTTATATAGCCCTTCGTACATCAGCTGATATCTCAAAGTGCTGTACAGAAACCCAGCCTAAAAACCCCAAACAGCAAGCAATGCAGGTGTAGAAGCACGGTGGCTAGGAAAAACTCCCTAGAAAGGCCAATACCTAGGAAGAAACCTAGAGAGTAACCAGGCTATGTGGGGTGGCCAGTCCTCTTCTGGCTGTGCCGGGTGGAGATTATAACAGAACATGGTCAAGATGTTCAATGTTCATAAATGACCAGCATGGTCGAATAATAATAAGGCAGAACAGTTGAAACTAGAGCAGCAGCACAGTCAGGTGGAAGTTGAACAAACTTCGACAGATGCACAATCGAAAGCATCCTGTCGGGCTGTATCACCGCCTGGTACGGCAACTGCTCCACCCACAACCATAAGGCTCTCCAGAGGGTAGTGAGGTCTGCACAACGCATCACCGGGGGCAAACTACCTGCCCTCCAGGACACCTACACCACCCGATGTCACAGGAAGGCCATAAAGATCATCAAGTACAACAACCACTCGAGCCACTGCCTGTTCACCCGCTATCAACCAGAAGGCGAGGTCAGTACAGGTGCATCAAAGCAGGGACCGAGAGACTGAAAAACAGCTTCTATCTCAAGGCCATCAGACTGTTAAACAGCCATCACTAACATTGAGTGGCTGCTGCCAACATACTGACTCAACTCCAGCCACTTTAATGATGGAAATTGATGGAAAATATATCACTAGCCACTTTAAACAATGCTACTTAATATAATGTTTACATACCCTACATTACTCATCTCATATGTATATACTGTACTCGATACCATCTACTGCATCTTGCCTATGCCGTTCTGTACCATCACTCATTCATATCTTTATGTACATATTCTTTATCCCTTTACACTTGTGTGTATAAGGTAGTAGTTTTGGAATTGTTAGCTAGATTACTCGTTGGTTATTACTGCATTGCCGGAACTAGAAGCACAAGCATTTCGCAACACTCCCATTAACATCTGCTAACCATGTGTATGTGACAAATACATTTGATTTGATTTGATTTGGTCTTGCCCACTGACACCCTGAATAGTGTGTACTCTTTACTGTATTTTGTGTCTGTGCTGTATGCTGCATACTGTTATCAGTGTTGTGTTTCTATGCCTTCAATGTACTTCAATATACCTAATTGGTGGTAGTAATCCAGCCTTGGTTGACTGAGGCTGAGGTGTATGACGTGCCGGCAGACTACCCGGTCCCTGCAGTCCAGATAGACAGGGGTTTGGCCACCAGTCAAACTGGAACACTCCGACTGGGACCTAACGGTCTGGTCTGGTCTGGTTCATCTAATGGCCGTCTTCGACGGAGCCAACCCAATCTGGGTTTCCACCTTGTCCCATTGGTCCAGATGCAACCAGTGTGCAGCTGGGTAGCCATTCAGTGTCGGCTGTGGAGCTGTTGAAAGCTGTCAGTCACCTAAGTAACTCACTGACGCTGGACGTGCTGCATGGACTGGATGTACTATAACATGCTAGAGCTACCGATACGTTCCCTATATGTTCCTGGTATTACAGGGATGGGATTTTATGGAAGAGTATTTAAGATTTATTGCATCTGACAATTGAATCTGAGTGGTGTCGGCATGATCTGATCACCTGCTCAGGGTGAGTGTGCATACCTTACTAAAGCTTTGAAATGCTTGGGCATATGGAACAGTATAATTCAACTGCTATACATAAGTGAGTTTGTGTGTTCATGTATATGTGTGCATGCCTGCGTGCATTTGTGTGTATGCGTGTGCTTGTGTATGTGTGTGTGTGTTTGTGTATGTGTGTGTGTTTGTGTATGTGTGTGTGCATGCTTGTGTGTTTACAACCTGGTTGAGCAGCAGCAGCGGGTGCTTACGTAGGGTGAATTCGGATAGACTGGGACATCATAGAAACTGGGATGGCTTAATCCTGAGCCTTTTATTTCTTGGCAGTGTACTATAGCCTTTACAGAGAAACCACATTATCAAAATCACAGCATTTCATTGGTGTGACATCATAGAGGGGGCAGGGCAAGCTTCAAACAGGAAGCTCACACTGCGAAGCACATGGTAAGATCAGTTACATAGCTTTTTTCTGTTTTAATATGAATGTTATAAAACTGTCATAAACAATGCACTGTGCCAAATTGTGATTTAAATGTGCATATTATGTAATGGTGCATCAAAATACATATAAATGTTGCCATATTATGTTTAATTTTGTAATTCAGTCATTTTTGTTGTTATCCTACTTTACCAACCATAGCTAGTTAAAAAGAGGACAACATGGAGTAGCTAAAGTGGGACAGTCTTATAGGCTTTTCCAATGGAGGAACGAGATCCAGTTTACATTAGGTTAGGCAGGGCTCTGATTCTTGTAGTATTACTGTATGTCCTGTTAACTTGTTTTATTGTGGTACTGTAATTTGTACCGTTATTCAAATCAAATCAAATGTATTTATATAGCCCTTCGTACATCAGCTGATATCTCAAAGTGCTGTACAGAAACCCAGCCTAAAACCCCAAACAGCAAGCAATGCAGGTGTAGAAGCACGGTGGCTAGGAATTCAGAAAATGTTGGACACTTTTGGAATTTCCGTCTCAGGTAACCTCTTCAGACATCCAACATACACTTAGTGTACAAAATATTAGGAACACCTGCTCTTTCCATGTAATAGATTGACCAGGTGAATCCAGGTGAAAGCTATGATACCTTATTGATGTCACTTGTTGTTAAATCTACTTCAATCAGTGTAGATGGTTAAAGAAGGATTTTTAAGCCTTGAGGCTATTGAGACATGGATTGTGTATGTGTGCCATTCAGAGGGTGAATGAGCATATCAAGGCACAAGGTGAGACCCAGATGCAGACACAGTAGGCAGATGGTTAGAGTCTTACAATTTTTAATAATCCAAATGGGTAGGCAAGAGAATGGTCGTGGACAGGCAAAAAGGTTAAAAAAAAACACAAAAAAGTCCAGGAGGTACAGTGGCAGACAGGTTCGTGGTCAAGGCAGGCAGAATGGTCAGGCAGGCAGGTTCATGGTCAAGGCAGGCAGAATGGTCAGGCAGACAGGTTCGTGGTCAAGGCAGGCAGAATGGTCAGGCAGGCAGGTACAGTGGCAGACAGGTTCGTGGTCAAGGCAGGCAGGTACAGTGGCAGACAGGTCCGTGGTTAAGGCAGGCAGAATGGTCAGGCAGGCAGGTACAGAGTCCAGAAACAGGCAAGGGTCAAAACCAGGAGGACTAGAAAAAGGAGAATAGCAAAAAGGAGTACGGGAAAAACACGCTGGTTGACTTGACTAAACATACAAGACGAACTGGTACAGAGAGACAGGAAACACTGGGGAAAATAAGCGACACCTGGAGGGGGTGGAGACAATCACAGGAACAAGTGAAACAGACCAGGGCATGACACGGCAAGACAAAATCTTTACTGTAAGTTCCTTTGAACAGGGTATGGTAGTATGTGCCAGGCGCACCGGTTTGAGTGTGTCAAGAACTGCAACGCTGATGGGATTTTCACACTCAACAGTTTCCTGTGTGTATCATGAATAGTACACCACCCAAAAGACATCCAGGCTAGGGCTGTTGTGGTGACTGTATTACCACCACACTGAAGTCATGAGGCATGACCGTGGTAAAATTCTACATAACGATGCATTCTCTTTTTATGCATTCTACTAACATGTGTTAGTAGTACCCAAACTCACTAACGACCATCAGGACTTAATGGCCTGGTACTCAGGGCTCTATTGTTCATCTAACCACTCTGACATCAACGCAAGTACAATCTAAAATCACATCAAACACTTATAATCAAAACAGTATATGCTTTAAAACTCACCGCACTGTCATAGATCAATTTGAAGAAAGAACTTCAACAGCAGGTTGAAACTGAGTTGAAAACATGGTATTTGTGGATGTCGTTTCAAAGCCTAACACAACAAAATGGATTCAAAACACCCATAGAGCTTATGCATGGGCATATACAGTGCACCCGGAAACTATTCAAACCCCTTACCCTTTTCCACATGTTGTTACGTTACAACCTTAATCTAAAATGGATTCAATTATATTTTTTCCTCATCAATCTACACACAATAGCAAATAATGACAAAGCGAAAACAGGTTATTAGGCATTTTTGCACATTTATAAAAAATACAAAACAGAAATATCCTAATTACATTAGTATTCGGACTGTTTGCTATGAGACTTGAAATGTAGCTCAGGTTCATCCTGTTTCCAATGATCAAGTTTGAGATGTTTCTACAACTTGATTGGAGTCCACCTGTGGTAAATTCAATTGATTGGACACGATTTGGAAAGGCACACAGCTGTCTATTTAAGGTCACACTGTTGACAGTGCATCTCAGAGCAAAAACCAAGCCATGAGGTCGAAGGAATTGTCCATAGAGCTCAGAGACAGGATTTTTTTTCGAGGCACAGATTTGAGGAAGGTTACCAAAAATATCAGCAGCATTGAAGGTCCCCAACAACATAGTGGCCTCCATCATTCTTAAATGGAAGACATTTGGAACCACCAAGACTCTTCCTAGCGCTGGCTACCTGGACAAACTGAGTAATTGGGGGAGAAGGGCCTTGATCAGGGAGGTGACCAAGAAGCCCATGGTCACTCTGACAGAGCTCCAGAGTTCCTCTGTGGAGTTGGGAGAACCTTCCAGAAGGACAACTATCTCTGAAGCACTCCTCTCCTCAGTGAAAGGCACATGGCAGCCCGCTTGGAGTTTGCCAAAAAGGCCCCTAAAGGTCTCCGACCATGAGAAACAAGATTTTCTATTCTGATGAAACCAAGATTGAACTCTTTTGCCTGAATTCCAAGCGTCATGTCTGGAGGAAACCTGGCACGATCCCTACGGTGAAGCATGGTGGTGGCAGCATTATGCTATAGGGATGTTTTTCAGCGATAGGGACTGGGAGACTGGTCAGGATCGAGGGAAAGATGAACGTAGAAAACTACAGAGAGACCCTTGCTGAAAACCTGCTCCAAAGTGCTCAGGACCTCAGACTGTAGCGAAGGATCACCTTCCAACGGGACAACAACCATAAGCACACAGCCAAGACAACGCATGAGTGGCTTCAGGACAAGTCTCTGAATGTCCTTAAGTGGCGTAGCCAGAGCCCGGACTTGAAACCAATTGAACATCTTTGTAGAGACCTGAAAATAGCTGTGCAGCGACGCTCCCCATCCAACCTGACAGAGCTTGAGAGGATCTGCAGAGAAGAGTGGGAGAAACTCCCCAAATACAGGTTTGCCAAGCTTGTGGCATCATACCGAAGAAGACTTGAGGCTGTAATCGCTGCCAAAGGTGCTTCAACAAAGTACTGACTAAATGGTCTGAATACTTATGTAAATGTAATATTTCAATTTTATTTCATTTTTATACATTTGCAAACATTTCTAAAAACCAGTTTTTTATTTTATTATTATGGGGTATTGTGGGTAGATTGATGATGAAAAAACGAAAATGTCAAGGGGTCTGAATACTCCCCGAATGCACTGTATATGAGCCCGGGAAAAAAACGGAATTAAAATAGTGATTGCGCCCTTATACAATACAGAGTTTACCGCATTTTACACATGGCAGAAAAACATTTTAAAAATACTGATTTAAGTTATCATTGGTACATAATTGGTCTAGCCTAAATTAAACACATTTAGAGTTAGCATACAAGTATAGTGAATTTGTATTTGATTTTGAATATCCTAGTAATAGTGCATTTTTTATATTTTCATAATTAATAGATACTAGATACTACTAGTAGATATAGATACTACTAATTAATAGATACATAATATAATAGATGACCTTTTACCTAAATTATTTTCTCCAGCCTGCAGAGAGAGGGGCTGTCAACAGTTTAATGGAATATGTTTAATTGTGAAAGCATGTTTCTATCGATGTTCACAAACATATTTTTCTTTGTTTCCCAAATTAAGAAGTGAGTAGCTTCTGCAGGAACAGGGTTGGAGTTCCCATGGCATCCAGATTTTAGACGGAATATCACCTGTCAGGCAGCGAAATTACCTGAGTAGCCTACCTTACATGAGTGAAAAATGTACCCGCGGGAAAGTGACCTCCATTCCCTATTCCAGTGTCTTTTTTTGTCTTGCCCCTGATCCTGCCCGTTTGATAATGGCCATTCAAAATCTAAACTCATTTTACATATTAGTAAAGACAAGATTAAATTGAGAATAGTCTGATGGGTGAAAATATGATCCGAGTGTGCAGCTTGAGGATTTTTTTTTTCAACTTTCTCAAATCATCAATAGCCTTTAGTCGCATCATGCGGACCATTTCTTTCCCCCAATTATTTTGATTTCTAAGGTGTTCTAAGGTGTTCACTACTACAGTTGCAGAATAAGTATAAATCTAGCATTTAGGACCTGTCTCAAATGATAACTTTTACCTCAACATTGGAATGGGGAAAACATCCTTTCTATTTCATTCAGCTAAGTTCAATTATATTGTTCTTACTATAAAATCATATAATATAAAATAATGGTTTGGGACTTATAAGCATATCTTGTCTGCTAAATGAACAAGCCTACAGCCTCTGGAATGGCACTTAGCCAGATAACATAAAGTAGGCCAACTCATATTCTGTTCTTCTGAAATACATTTTTCTTTATATCATAATGTTTCTTTAGACCCGCCTAAAATAAATCATGGATTTATTGTGATGGTGTATATTCAATTGATTTATTAGACTTTTTTAACATGTAGATTTTCCAAAGGCACGCATCAGCGGCTTGTATGGCTTGTATGTGTGGAGGCCTGGAGATGCTAAACATGTTTATGTTAATAATGGTCAATTACTGTGAGACCAGCTGCTTTTGCATGACAATAACCAGCTGACAAAATTAATTAATCTAGCCAACTTGACACAACTGTGGGAAGCATTGGAAGTCAACATGGGCCAGCATCCCTGAGGCTTTCTACACCTTGTAAAGTCCCAACAAATTGAGGCTGTTCTGAGGGCAAAAGGTGGTGCAACTCAATATTAGGAAGGTGTTCCAAATGTTTTGTACACTCAGTGTATTAGCCCAGCACATGATACATTTCTGAAATCCTCAGATGTTTCTAAATCACACAAAATTGAATAGAATTGTCTATAATATTGGTGTCCCAGTTTATCTAACCTGCTGTCTGTCTACCAAATGTGAACTGAAAATATTGTTTTGACTCAGTGTACATATAGTTCATGCTTCCTGTGAATATGAAATCAACATTTGTTTTTTCATGTGTGATTAGGAAACATTTTGAGAACTTCAGAAATGTATCATGTGTTGGTTGGGCTAATATGTTGGATAGATGTCGAAAGAGGTTACAGAAGACAGAAATGCAAAAAGCGTCCCACGAATTCACCCTACTCCCTGATTGAGAGGGCTGAGAGCGTGTGTGTGTGTGTGTGTGTGTGTGAGGCTGAGGGTGTGTTTGTGTTCATGCGAGTGTGAATGTTCTCTTAATGTGCAGCAATCAGTGAGTTCTGTTCCTGAAATAAAGGAAAACACTGTAGGAACATGCAGCATGTCGTTGGCTCATTAAATCAGGCCTGGTGTTTATAATGTAGCTGAGAGGAACACTAAATCACTCTGTTCCCATGAGCGCTGTAAACTAGCAGTCAGCCCTGCCCTGTTACACAGTGTGTACGCGTGTGTGTCTGTCTGTCCAGCCCTGTGTGTGTTAGTGTGACTGTGTCTGTCCAGCGCAGCCCTGTGTCTGTGCGTTTCATTTTATGTGTGTGTCTGTTACAGACTATTAGAGTGTTGTGTTTGCTCCCCCATGTGTTAATGTGTCTGCTATGGCTGCAGTCATTCCTTCTGGTCTCCTCCAAGGCCTAGCTGCTGCCATGGTTGGACCCCACACTGCACCAGGATGGTAGACAAGGCCTAGCTGCAGCCATGGTTGGACCCCACACTGCACCAGGATGGTAGACAAGGCCTAGCTGCAGCCATGGTTGGACCCCACGCTGCGCCAGGATGGTAGACAAGGCCTAGCTGCTGCCATGGTTGGACCCCACGCTGCACCAGGATGGTAGACAAGGCCTAGCTGCAGCCATGGTTGGACCCCACACTGCACCAGGATGGTAGACACAGAGGGTTGTTCTGAGTTGGTTAGTGAGTAACACGTAGACACACACACACACTCACACACACCAACGTTCATGGACAAGGGTTTGAACGTCTGATTCTGCAGTGAGACTGTGAGAGCTTGTTTACACGCACACACACGCACCCACCTGCGCACATGCAAGCAAGCACACGCACGCACACACGCATCCACACACGCACACATGCACACACACACAAACATTTCTCTTTCTGTGCTCACATATTGTGCACATACAGTATTCATCTGACTGGAACACTTTGGGATATCCATCAGCAAGCAGCACATAGACTGGTGCTGATGTGAACCAACTGGGATAACAGAAGCCAGTGTGGCTGCAGTGTGAATTGTGCCATTGTGCTCTGGCTGATAATGGCTGACTTCTTACATACGTTAAATGCCCCTCTCAAAGACCCCCGAGGCTCTCACACATGGCCTGTTTTTGCATGAACTAAATGCCTCCCATTGAAACAGTCCTAGTCAGCCCAGTTAACATTTATGGAGGTTGTTTAAACAGCCGTGAACTGTGGATTAAGTGGGATCTGGTCTCCACAAGACCTAAAGGATCTCTGTTCTGCAGCTAGAGCCTTGTCTGCGAGGGTTTTTACACACACACACACACACACACACACACACACACACACACACACACACACACGTATGTGTATCCTCGCATACACACAACTACAAGCTCTCACGGTCTTACGTTAGAATTAGACGTTCACCCCTGCCATCCCCGTCCATAACGCTCTAGCAAACATCCTCCTGCACAATGCCCTAGCAAACATCCTCCTGCACAACGCTCTAGCAAACATCCTCCTGCACAACGCTCTAGCAAACATCCTCCTGCACAACGCTCTAGCAAACATCCTCCTGCACAACGCCCTAGCAAACATCCTCCTGCACAACGCCCGAGCAAACATCCTCCTGCACAACGCTCTAGCAAACATCCTCCTGCACAACGCTCTAGCAAACATCCTCTTGCACAACGCTCTAGCAAACATCCTCCTGCACAACGCCCTAGCAAACATCCTCCTGCACAACGCCCTAGCAAACATCCTCTTGCACAACGCCCTAGCAAACATCCTCCTGCACAACTCCCTAGCAAACATCCTCTTGCACAATGCCCTAGCAAACATCCTCTTGCACAACGCCCTAGCAAACATCCTCCTGCACAACTCCCTAGCAAACATCCTCTTGCACAATGCCCTAGCAAACATCCTCCTGCACAACTCCCTAGCAAACATCCTCCTGCACAACTCCCTAGCAAACATCCTCCTGCACAATGCTCTAGCAAACATCCTCCTGCACAATGCCCTAGCAAACACCCCTTGCACAACTCCCTAGCAAACATCCTCCTGCACAACGCCCTAGCAAACATCCTCCTGCACAACGCCCTAGCAAACATCCTCCTGCACAACACCCTAGTGAACATCCTCTTGCACAACGCCCTAGCGAACATCCTCCTGCACAACGCCCTAGCAAACATCCTCCTTCACAACGCCCTAGCAAACATCCTCCTGCACAACGCCCTAGCAAACATCCTTCTGCACAATGCCCTAGCAAACATCCTCCTGCACAACGCCTTAGCAAACATCCGCCTGCACAACGCCCTAGCAAACATCCTCCTGCACAACGCCCTAGCGAACATCCTCCTGCACAACGCCATAGCGAACTTGCTCTTGCACAACGCCCTAGCGAACATCCTCCTGCACAACGCCCTAGCGAACATCCTCCTGCACAACGCTCTAGCAAACATCCTCCTGCACAACAACCTAGCAAACATCCTCCTGCACAACACCTGAGCGAACATCCTCCTGCACAACGCCCTAGCAAACATCTTCCTGCACAACGCTCTAGCAAACATCCTCCTGCACAACATCCTAGCAAACATCCTCCTGCACAACGCCCTAGCAAACATCCTTCTTCACAATGCTCTAGCAAACATCCTACTGCACAACCCCCTAGCGAACATCCTCCTGCACAACGCCCTAGCAAACATCTTCCTGCACAACGCTCTAGCAAACATCCTCCTGCACAACATCCTAGCAAACATCCTCCTGCACAACGCCCTAGCAAACATCCTTCTTCACAACGCCCTAGCAAACATCCTACTGCACAACCCCCTAGCGAACATCCTCCTGCACAACGCCCTAGCAAACATCCTCCTGCACAACGCCCTAGCAAACATCCTACTGCACAGCACCCTAGCGAACATCCTCCTGCACAACGCCCTAGCAAACATCCTCCTGCACAACGTTCTAGCAAACATCCTCCTGCACAACGCCCTAGCGAACATCCTCCTGCACAACGCCCTACCAAACATCCTCCTGCACAATGCCCTAGCAAACATCCTCCTGCATAACGCTCTAGCAAACATCCTACTGCACAACATCCTAGCAAACATCCTCCTGCACAACGCCCTAGCAAACATCCTTCTTCACAACGCCCTAGCAAACATCCTCCTGCACAACGCCCTAGCAAACATCTTCCTGCACAACGCTCTAGCAAACATCCTCCTGCACAACACCCTAGCGAACATCCTCCTGCACAACGCCCTAGCAAACATCCTACTGCACAACGTCCTAGCAAACATCCTCCTGCACAACGCCCTAGCAAACATCCTTCTTCACAACGCCCTAGCAAACATCCTACTGCACAACGCCCTAGCGAACATCCTCCTGCACAACGCCCTAGCAAACATCCTCCTGCACAACGCCCTAGCAAACATCCTACTGCACAGCACCCTAGCGAGCATCCTCCTGCACAACGCCCTAGCAAACATCCTCCTGCACAACGCTCTAGCAAAACTGAAACCTGCTTGAAGATAACAGTGCTCACTGTTGCCCCTAGTGTCCAGTTTTTACGACATCTTCCAACGTCCTCATGGATCCACATGGCCTGACCTGTATGCACACACACGCTCGGGCACATGAGCGCACACACACACACACACAGAGCTGTGCAGGAATGCATTCAAAATCTGCAACAGTATACTGCTTCACAAAGTTGGGGTTGCGAACTTGATGTCCTTAAAATGTGGATTATATTTTGACAAAATAGAATCATAACAAATTGAAACTTCAGGGTGAGAGTCCAGACACACTATCTGAGACATCCCAGACAGTCCATTACAGAATGATCATGTGTGGCCTTTCTCGCTAATCTGGCCTTGCAGCCCAGTAGGGAGAGGAGAGGTCTGTATCTGAATGTTGAGGCTGAAGCTGAGGTAGCAGAGCAGCAGTAAGAGATCTCTCTCTCTCTCTCTCTCTCTCTCTCTCTCTCTCTCTCTCTCTCTCTCTCTCTCTCTCTCTCATTCAATTCGCTTTATTTGCATGACTTAACAATGTACATATTGCTGAAGCTTATTTAGGATATTTACAATATAAAAATAAATAAAAATGAGAATCAAAATTGTCAACGGGACAACAGTAACAACAATAAACGAGGGTCAAAATAACCATACATTGAACAATAAGTATACAGTAGAGGACATGTGCAGGTTGGTTGGTCTGTCAGACACTGTCCCTCAATTTATGGCAGGCAGCAATGTAGTGCGCTGCCAACCTACAGCTCTCTGCGTCCTCCCCCAATAGGACGGGTAGCCTACTCTCATCAGAGAGGTCTTTGAAACCTTGAATAAGGGTTTTCTCTCTCTCTCTCTCTCTCTCTCTCTCTCTCTCTCTCTCTCTCTCTCTCTATGTCTCTCGCTCCCTGTCTCTCTCTCTCCCTCTCTCTCTCTCTCTCTCCTTCTCTCTCTCTCAGACAGGAAAGTTCTGGGCCACTGTCGTATTGTCTCGTGAAAGTAACCTACCGGGCTCTCTCTCCAATATGGGGTTAGCCTCCTTTCTCCACTGTGGTGTTACGTGGCTGGGAGCGCTCAAGGAAACAATGTGAGGTCATCCCACGTGGGGCCACTGTCAGGATCATGGGCTTATTACCTTTAAGTGTTTGTGTTTGTTTTTTTGGTCAAAAGGGAGCACTGCATGGACCTAGAATCACATAGTGGCAGCGAGTGGGCTTGAATGAAGACAAGGCTATCTATTATTCCCAAACATATTAATGGTGATGGCCATGACTCACTTCATAATGACCATTGAATATAGGCTATAAATTCATGATGTACATACATTATTCAATGAAATAACAATGAAACGTGTCGCATGACAATGAATTTGAGGAACACTATATTCAAAAGTAAATCGCCATCATTCAAATAAATTGATATGTGTAATTATCATTACTAGTGTTTGTGTTTGGTATCTGCCGTAACATGTTGGACCTGCCTGGTACTTAATGATTTGGTTAATTGGCAACTAATGCTGTTTTTTGTGGGATTTTGTGTGGTGGGCTAGAGTGTAGGGTGGAGAGTGTGTGTGTGTTTGTGTATGTGTGTGCCCGCCGTAGGGGAGGCGATGGCCCGGCCAGCTGGTCCGTCTGATCCCTCAGTCTGTTGGTAAATTGGTTTTAGTGGCAGGCAGTGCTAATAAAGCTGATTATCTTTACGGCTCAAGACTCACTAACCCTGACACTCAGGCAGCTGGGGCCCTAGCTCGCACACCACATACCCACTCCTCCAGCCCTCCCTCCCCTGCGCTCCCTCCCCCACACTCCCTCGCTAGCCTCCATCTCTACCAGCTCCGTATTTGCTCCTGCACTTGCAATACTTCTTTCCACCCTCTCCCTTCCTGCTTACCCTTTCTCCCTTCCTGCTTACCCTTTCTCCCTTCCTGCTTACCCTTTCTCCCTTCCTGCTTACCCTTTCTCCCTTCCTGCTTACCCTTTCTCCCTTCCTGCTTACCCTTTCTCCCTTCCTGAATACCCTTTCTCCCTTCAGCTTCTGCACTCCCACCCTCCATGCTCAATCCCTCATTAGCCTCCTTCCCTAACGCCCCATACTCGCTCCTGCACTCCCTCCTGCACCCTCTTGCTCCCTTTTCCAGCCCATCCTCTCTCCCTCCCTCCCTGCGCACCCTCCCTCCCTTCCTTTCGCCCTCCCTCTTCCGCGCTCCCACCATCCATCCATCCCACCCGCCTTCCTGCCAGCCGTACCTCCCTTCGCTCCCTCCCTCTCTCCCCCTTCCCACTCCTGCAGTCACTCCAGGCAGCTGCCACTAAGCCCACTGTGCTGTGGCCACTCCCCTTCCTCCCCCATACCTCCCCCTCCATCCCCAAAATTACACCCCCCACATACAAACTTTAATTTACAGATGCACAGAGATGCAGTCATCAGAAAAGAGCATGTACGGGCCTCCCGGGTGGCGCAGTGGTTAAGGGCGCTGTACTGCAGCGCTAGCTGTGCCACCAGAGACTCTGGGTTCGCGCCCAGGCTCTGTCGTAACCGGCCGCAACCGGGAGGTCCATGGGGCGACGCACAATTGGCCTAGCGTCGTCCGGGTTAGGGAGGGTTTGGCCGGTAGGGATATTCTTGTGTCATCGCACACCAGCGACTCCTGTGGTTGTGCCCGGGCGCAGTGTACGCTAACCAAGGTTGCCAGGTGCACGGTGTTTCCTCCAACACACTGGTGCGGCTGGCTTCCGGGTTGGATGCGCGCTGTGTTAAGAAGCAGTGCGGCTTGGTTGGGTTGTGTATCGGAGGACGCATGACTTTCAACCTTCGTCTCTCCCGAGCCCGTACGGGAGTTGTAGCGATGAGACAAGATAGTAGCTACTAACAATTGGATACCACGAAATTCTGGAGAAAAAGGGGTAAAATAAAAAAATGAGCATGTACATTGTGTGTATGTGTGCCTGCCCATGTGTGCATGTTTTCATTCATTCATGCATGTCTGTAGTGTGTTTTCTACCATTATCCTCCTCTTAGACAATTAGCAACATATTGTCCAGAGTTAATTGTATAATGTGCTAAGTGACCTCGTAGTCAGCATGAGGTGGACAGTTACAGCATGGTGTAAACCAACACACAAACCAACACATGGTGTAAACCAACACACAAACCAACACAAACTCTCCTTCAGTGAGATTGGATCCCAAACTCTCCTTCAGTGAGATCAGATCCCAAACTCTCCTTCAGTGAGATGAGAGCAAGAGGCACAGAGAGCGAGAGAGAGACAGAGAGAGAGAGAGAGACCGAGAGAGACAGAGTGATAGAGAGAGAGGGAGAGGGAGATGGAGATGGCATGAAGGAACTTATATGCCATCAAAAGGAACATAAAATTCGACATACCAATTAGGATCTGGCTAAAAATACTTGAATCAGTTATAGAACCCATTGCCCTTTATACTTGTGAGGTTTGTGGTCCGCTCATCAACCAAGAATTCACAAAATGGGACAAACACCAAATTGAGACTGCATGCAGAATTCTGCAAAAAATATCCTTTATGTACAACGTAACGCCTAATAATGCATGCAGAAAAGAATTAGGCCGATACCCGATAATGATCACAATCCAGAAAATAGTTGTTAACTTCTACAATCACCTAAAAGGAAGCGATTCACAAACCTTCCATGACAAAGCCATCACCTACAGAGAGATGAACCTGGAGAAGAGTCCCCTAAGCAAGCTGTTCCTGGGGCTCTGTTCACAAATACAAACAGACCCCACAGAGCCCAGGACAGCAACACAATTAGACCCAACCAAATCATGAGAAAACAAAAAGATAATTACTCAACAAATTGGAAGGAATTAACCAACAAACTGAGCAAACTAGAATTCTGTTTGGCCCAAAACAGAGAGTACACAGTGGCAGAATACCTGACCACTGTGACTGACCCAAACTTTAGGACAACTTTGACTATTTACAGACTCAGTGAGCATAGCCTTGCTATTGAGAAAGGCCACCGTAGGCAGACCTGGCTCTCAAGAGAAGACAGGCTATGTGTACACTGCCCACAAAATGAGTTGAAACTGAGCTGCACTTCCTAACCTCCTGCCAAATGTATGACCATATTAGAGACACATATTTCCCTCAGATTACACAGATCCACAAAGAATTTGAAAACAAATCCAATTTTGATAAACTCCTATATCTATTAGGTGAAATTCCACAGTGTGCCAACACAGCAGCAATATTTATGACCTTTTGCCTCAAGAAAAGGGCAACCAGTGAAGAACAAACATCATTGTAAATACAACCCATATTTATGTTTATTTATTGTCCCTTTGTACTTTAAGTATTTACACATCATTACCACACTGTATATAAACATATGACATTTGAAATTTATTTTTTTCTTTTGAAATTTCTGTGAGTGTAATGTTTACTGTTCATTTTATTGTTTATTTCACTTTGTTTATTATCTACTTAACTTGCTTTGGCAATGTTAACATGTGTTTCCCATGCCACTAAAGTCCTTGAATTGAATTGACAGAGGGAGACAGAGAGAAACAGAGACAGAGAGACAGACACAGGCAGAAAAGGAAGAAAGTTAGTCTGTTTAAATATGAATATTCATTTATGTATGATTCTCTGCTCAGATGGGAGTGTGGGGTGAGCGGGGTCTCTCTCTCTCCTGAAGAATAGCTGGACACTGGAAGCAGGCAGGAGAGCGTTTAGACCATGTCACAACACAAACGTTCTCCACGGTAAACTGGTGCTCCAACTCAGTATAAGGCACAGGGACCACTCATTGTGCTAATGGCTCTCAACAAGTTACATGTGTGGGTGTTGAGATTCAGTCGTGCAGAAGACACATTCTGGTGTAGCAGTTGGATAACTACAATTGTATTTTATTTCCTGAATTAGTGTCTTGTTTATGTGTCCTGATGTGTGTTCTTAATGTGATACATTACAGTAGTTAAATCATGAGCCATGTTTATCTTCAAAATCTCTTTAATTTTGGATGAAGAATATTCAAGTTTTTTCCACAGTTTTTTTTCTTGTTGAAGTTTAAGTAGGCAATAGCCAGGGTGTCTTTGCATCTCTGGCTCAGTGTCTGTTCTCGTGGGATTTGCCATTTCTCTGGTTTCTCCCAAAGAGCTACAGTGATTTGGCTTGGGGGGTTTCCAGGTCCTTAATCTTAAGGATCAGTCCCTTTTTTTCAATTTCCGACTAAAATGACATACACAAATCTAACTGCCTGTAGCTCAGGACCTGAAGCAAGGATATGCATATTACTGATATCATTTGAAAGGAAACACTTTGAAGTTTGTGGAAATGTGAACTTAATGTAGGAGAATAACACATTAGATATTCCAGGTTAGCGCGCAATTCTGATTTTGGCCACTAGATGGCAACAGTGTATGCGCAACGTTTTAGACTGATCCAATGAACCATTGTATTTCTGCTCAAAATGTTGCATCAAGACTGCCCAAATGTGCCTAATTGTTTTATTAATACATTTTCACATTCATAACTGTCACGTTCATCATAGTGAGGAGACCAAGGCACAGCGTGATGAGAATACATTCTTCTTTTAATCAAACGAAGAACACTAAAACAAACTAACCAAAACAACAAAACGAACGTGAAGCTGTGAACAACGAGTGCAGACACAGGCAACTACACATAGACAATAACCCACAAACTATCCAAGGAATATGGCTACCTAAATATGGTCCCCAATCAGAGACAATGATAAACAGCTGCCTCTGATTGAGAACCAATCTAGGCAACCATAGACATAAAAACACCTAGACTGGAAAAACCCCATAAACATACAAATACCCTAGACAGGACAAAAACACATATCACCCTCGTCACACCCTGACCTAAACAAAATCATAAAGAAAACAAATATAACTAAGGTCAGGGCGTGACAGTACCCCCCCCCCCCCCAAAGGTGCGGATTCCCGGCCGCAAACCTAAACCTATATGGGAGGATCTGGGTGGGCATCTAACCTCGGTGGCGGCTCTGGTTCTGGACGCCGCCCCCCTTGTTTACTCCGAGTCAGCTCTTGTAGCACTGACCCGTGGATCATCGTCGGAGGCTCTGGACTGCAGATCCTCACCGTAGGCCCCGGGCTGGGGACCCTCGCTGCGTGGATCATCGCTGGATGTTCTGGACTGTCGCTGTAGACCCCGGGCTGGGGACTGTCGCTGGAGACCCCAGGATGGGGCCCGTCATTGGAGGTTCCTGGCTGTGGCCCGTCGTTGGAGGTTGGAGGTCTGTGTACTGTCGCCGGACGCTCTGGACTGGGTACTGTCGCCGGAAGCTCTGGACTGCCGAGGCGGTGCGTGGTGCCGGCACTGGTGGTACCGGGCTGGGGACACGCATCTCAGGGCGAGTGCGAGGAGCAGGAACAGGGCGTACTGGACCCTGGAGGCGCACTGGAAGCCTGGTGCGTGGTGCCGGCACTGGTGGTACCGGGCTGGTGACACGCACCTCAGGGCGAGTGCGGGGAGTAGGAACAGGGCGTACTGGACTGCTGAGGTGCACTGTAGGCCTGGTGTGTGGTGCCGGCACTGGTGGTACCGGGCTGGGGACACGCATCTCAGGGCGAGTGCGAGGAGCAGGGCGTTCTGAACCCTGCAGGCGCACTGGAGGCCTGGTGCGTGGTGTTGGCACTGGTGGTACTAGGCTGGTGACACACACCTCAGGGCGAGTGCGGGGGGGGAGGCACAGGATACACTGGACCGTGGAGACGCATTGGAGATCCAGAACATAGAGCTGGCTCAATACGTCCTGGCTGGATGCCCATTCTGCCTCTCGGGCTTCCGTGTTAGCCGTGTACCTTCATATCTTCGCTGTTCCTTTATTCTTCTGTATTTCTCCTCGTAGTATCGCCGTTCCACTTTCGCTGCCTCTAATTCCTCCATAGGACGGTGATACTCTCCCGGCTGTGTCCAGGGTCCTGCTCCATCTAATACCTCCTCCCAGGTCCATTTCCCCATTAATCGCTGTTCCTCCTTTTCACGCTGCTTGGTCCTGGTTTGGTGGGTTATTCTGTCACGTTCATCATAGTGAGTAGACCAAGGCGCAGCGTGATGAGAATTTAATAAACGAAGAACACTAACACAAACTAAACGTGCCGCTATGAACAATGAGTGCAGTCACAAGCAACTACACACAGACAATAACCCACAAACTATCCAAGGAATATGGCTACCTAAATATGGTCCCCAATCAGAGACAACGATAAACAACTGCCTCTGATTGAGAACCAATCTAAGCAACCATAGACATAAAAACACCTAGACCAGAAAAACCCCATAAACATACAAAAACCCTAGACAGGATAAAACACATATATCACCCTCGGCACACCGTGACCTAACCAAAATAATAAAGAAAACAAAGATAACTAAGGTCAGGGCGTGACAATAACTGTGCACTCTCCTCAAACAATAGCATGGTATTATTTCAATATAATAGCTTCTGTAAATTGGACAGTGCAGTTAGATTAGCAATAATTGAAGCTTTCTGCCAATATCAGCTATGTCTATGTCCTGGGAAATGTTCTTGTTACTTACAACCTCATGCTAATCACATTAGCCTACGTTAGATCTACTGTCCCGCGCGGGGGGGACACCTATCGTGGAGAGGTTAAAGAGACTCTTTTACGGTAATCTTACTGTGATGGATTCTGTCAGGGTTTCAGTGTAAATGCAAAGTTACTTTGGCTGATTCTTCCAGATACTCTACGGTATATGGAATGCCCTCCAGGTCCAGCTTTCTCAACACTTTGGGTTGAATTCTTAGTTCCCACTAAGCATTTGGTACTCTGTCTTTTTTGGGTGTTTTCTTTGGTGCGGTTCAGACCAGCTTTGATTTCAACATCCATGGATGTAGATTTTTGGTCCGTACTGTACTTTGCTGTACTCTACTGTATTCTGTACTGTACCGTACTGTAATGTACTGAATAAAACTCTACTGTCCTGTATGATACCATACCGTACCGTATTGTACTGTACTACTCTTCTGTGTTCTACTGTGCTCGACTGTACTAAACTGTGCCGTACTGTACTGGGATGTTCAAATTTGTGAAACATAGCCTAGACGTCTATGATTCATTAGAATAAAACTTGTGGAGCTCATTTGAATAATACCCAGCATGCTTTGCCAGTGTTTGTTTATACATTTACATTTTGGTCATTCAGCAAACACTCTTATCCATATTGACCCACAGTCAGTGCATTCAACTGTAACCGTGGTTTATTCTGTATGTTAGACTCCTTGTTAGACTCCTTGAACATCATTGCTGCCAGTTTTAAAGCTTTTGAAGAAGCTAACAGAAGTGGATGTGATAGATGGGAGAAATAATACATTTTTTGATCCAGTCTTCAGTTGGCTCCTCTTTTAAGAGGTGTGAACAATTATTATTGTGATATAATGCTTACTTACTGAAATTGAATGTATAGCAACTGACATTTGCCCATAGAATCAATGACCAAAAAATATGTATTTTCAACATCTGAAATTACATATTTTCAATGTTTGGAAAATAGGTATTTTCAATGTCTGGAAAATACATATTTTCACCTTTCATTCAGCACCTGAAATGCACGTGACATCAACTTCTGAAAATACATATTTTCAACATCATTTTGCTTACTGGGTTTGTTATGGATTTCTATACTTTATAAAATATCTCCAAGACACCAAAACTCGCCAAGACAATGGCACCAGGCAGCAGACTACTGGCATTAATTCTGCTCCCAGTCACAGGCACAGACTTGTGTTACCATAAATTGTGCTTCTTCTGCTTCCCATTCCTGCCTAAAGCCCATGCAACATATGACCCAAGAAAGGAACATGGTACTTGTTTTTGGAATTTGGAATGGCTGCATCACAATTGGTTTACTTCCTGAAAGCAGTTGAAACGTATCCGTTGCCTTTGAAGTTGTGTCCTGGTTCCTGGCAGTTCCTCTCTGTTTAATTGTATTGGGGTAGCTGACTAGCCTTAAGCAGTGAACAGTCCCAGCTGTGGCCCATACTTGCCCTGTCCGTACTCCGTACTGGCCACTCCTGCCTGGCAGTCACCCTGGTTATACTGTAAATGGGGGAAAAGCTTGGACAGATATTGCCTTTAATATGTTGGGTGCTGCATGCCTCTCACTGAATTATGGTTTAACACTAGCAGCACTCAGGGATGGGCAACATTTTTCAAATGAAATTATTAAAGACAGATACAAAATACCATAAAGATAAATGAATGTATCAACATAAACTATTGAATTAAAATACATGTATTTGGTATTTTAAATTACAGAAATACATTTGCAAGTAGCCAGCCCGAACAACTCTGGATAAAAGTCTCTGCTAAATTACCAAAATGTAAATGTACATGTGAAAATGAACATACCAAAATGAATTGCACAGCACAGTGGGTATTATTATTGGCCTTGTTTCGGGGCAGAGCTCATCATTTGCAATTGTTATTTTTAAAATACACATTTCCATTTAGATCACTTAGCAGACACTCTTATCACACCTGATATCAGACATCTGATACCAATGTACTGTGAAAGGGGGTCACAAAATGTGAACCGCTATAAAAATGATTATAAGGGCACAAGGCGAGACCCAAATGCAGACACAGCAGGCAGATGGTTGACCTCCGATATTTAATATAACAAAAGGGGTAGGCAAAAGGCAGGTCGGGGACAGGTGAGAGTTCATAAACCAGATCAGAGTCCAAACAGTACCAAGTGAGATCAGGCTCGAGATCAAGGCAGGCTGGTCAGGCAGACAGACGGGTTCGGCATCAGGATAGACAAGGGTCAAAACCAGGAGGGCTAAGAAAAAATAGAGACTGTGAAAAAGGAGCTAGGAAAAACTCTGGTTGACTTGGCAAAAAAAGACGAACTGGCACAGAGACACAGGAAACACAGGGATAAATACACCAGGAATAATAAGCGACACCTAGAGGGGGGTGGAGACAAGTACAAGGACAGGTGAAACAGATCAGGGCGTGACAATGATATAGAAAAGTATTTTGTATTTTGAAAATAACAAATACACAATACATTGGAGTGTAATTCAGTCCAGTGTAATTAAAAGATAATTCAAATACGTTTTTCAAATACATGTAATACTGAAATACTGCCCATCTCTGTCAACACTGATAGTTGAAAATATAGATGACAAGCTGGCAAGTATTGATTTGTTTTCTCAGAGGTAGTTTGCAAGTGAAATCCCATGGAAAATGTTATTATTCACTGTTTCCTGTTTTCTTGTAATCAGCTCGAGCAAAAAGTATCCAAAAGATAGTAACCAAGCACCAATAGGGAGAGAGAGGCGGCCAGGGCTGTCTGTTGCGTTAGGGAGTAACGTTACGATGTGGATGCTTCAAGGTCTTCAGTTTCCCAGCCCACTCTCTGATTCTATGACCTGCAGAAGGACAGCTTCTCTCTGGACTATACAGCTACACATACAGTATATTGAGCTATACCAGCCAGCACAATCAATGATTCTTATGTTACATTTCATATACCTATTACATAATATTAGACAATGCTTTAGAAAATGAAAGAAGTTGAAACGAAATAGTTGCAGTCTCAAACCTGTAAAGTACAGCTTAATCCTGGGTATATTATATATTGCATAATGTTATATTGGTTTTTTAAATAAAATAAGTTTAGATTAATAGTAACACTGTCCTTGGACACAACAATGGTTATCTACAAGCTATAGATTAGGAGCACATTGCATACCCAGTCTCTGGCACATGATTGTGGAGGCAGTAAGTGGCAAGACTTGATAAATGTCATTTTTATCTTATAAGCTATAGGACAAGTCACTCACACAGGTTTTATTTCAGGCTCAACTTTGCCCTGAGTTATCAGTTTCCGTTATCAGGGATTATGAATGTAAATATGTACATAGAAGTAGGTCCAGTACAAGGCTTGATTAACGTTATATGATAAAGTAGTTTGACATGTGAGTTATAAGTTGACCAAAGATAGTCTACCTATGGAATGTGTAGCCTATATCAGTATCATTAGACAACTATACTATACTTTAGGCCTTTGGCAAAAACATTAACCGTCACATAATTGTACAGCTGAGTCAGCCTTTGAGACGGACATAATCACAGCATTGGGATTTGAAGCCTGAAATAGCTTCCTTTTGGCAATTTTATCCCCTCTGCCCAAGGACTCAGTCTGAGTATAGTCTGTAGGCTGTGTTGACCATGAGAGAGGTCAACAATTCACTTCTGGAATCGTTTTGAGGAATATTTTCTGAGGGGTAACATTACCAAGATTTACGAGGGATGTTGTGTGTGTCTGCACTTCTGAGCATTCCGTCCTGATATTAAGCAGATTTATTTTTATAGTCTAACTCATAAACAACAGCTTTAAAATCTTTCTGCTGTTATTCAGCCTGGCAGCGGCAGCACACTAAAAGTGAACATTTAGGACCATGCAATTTATAAGCAGATTTTTTACTCCTTCCCTATTCTGTTGAAGTAAGTGTGAAACAATATAATTGTTGGATTTTCATAATATCATCAGTACTAGTTTGGTAACTTTGAATAACAGGTATTTGAATAAACAGTGCTTTGCAACTAGCTGTTTTAACGGTGGAAATAAACAGGCTTTGGCCTTCATGTTTTTTATAGCTGCCGGGCGGGCTGATCCCAAATCCCTTGGTTCCAAAGCCAACTGAGCTGTGCACAATCCTCCTCCCCCTCCCACCCCCCCAACCCTTCCATAGGGGCACTCACAATAGGCCCTCATTTGTGCTATCTCCTTTTAAATGCCAATAAAAGGTTTTACATTTCCTCACAAGGCAGTTAAATTCAGCTGACTGCTGTGTTTCCCCCTCTACACCGCCTCTAACTTAACCAGAACCTCCCCTTGCTACCTGTCAAGTTCGCTTTTGCTTTTTTTAATGTCTGTTGCTTTACCAGCTCAGGCTTTGGACTCCTCAGTATCTCCAGTATCATCTAAACCTGTAGGTAGTAAACTCAAACCCAGAGCTGGAGAGAAAGGCTTTGGGTGTTTTGTTTATTTTCTCGGCTTGCCTTTTGGCACCCTGAGGATTCTTTTTTTACATGAGAGAAGGGTGCCAGGCCTGGGTGTTTTGTGTGGAGTGTGCTCCCTCCCCGGCTGCCTGCGGCAGTCTTGCACGCTATGCCTCTGTTCCCAGTCCAATCACAAATGGAACGCCCTCATGACAGCCAACCTTGCCAATTCTGCCATGCAGCAGCCCATTTCATACCCATGACCAACTGCTGGGAGGTAGACCAGGACAGGACTACAATATCCTGCTCTCTCCCTAGGCTTATACTGCTGTTCTTTAGCCCTAGTATCTATAATACCTGTCTTTTCCACTCTCTTACTAGGCTTCACTTCTCATTCTGCTGTTCTGTTCATATGCCCCATCTTAGTCTCACTAGTCCAATACAGTCTCAGTCCTCACAAACTCACATAGGCCTTTGCTCAAACTCTTTACAATAATACCCTGTACCTAATGGCCCTAACATCACAACACCTGTACACAGGCTGGGGTAGGGTGGGGATATACTAAAAAAGAGTGTTAGAGGATTATTTCTCCTCAGGATGGTCCCAAAGCGTCGCTCCTGTCATGACAAGGTCAGGTTACACGGTTGACCTCTGACCCAACAGTGAGGTGACTGAGGCTGGCTTCTAGAAGCTTCCAGAGGTGAGGATGTCTGAGGATCCTGTGGACCAGTTCAGTGTCTGTCATACTTACCCTATAGATAAACATAAACACTAACCCTATAAATAATCATAAGCCATGCGCATGAAGAGCACTCTGGGCCTTAAAGCCATTTAACCCCAGACACCATCTCAGAAAAAGTGCAAAAAGAGGCACTTAGGCTGTGTTCACACAGGCAGCCCATTCTGATCTTTTGCCCTACACAGGCAGTCCTATTTAGGCAACCTTAGATGTCTGCAATTTCAGATTAAGATCATTTTATTGGTCAATTGCACACAAGGTACAACCAAAATGTGATTGTCAATTTGAACCCAACCTCTCCGAAAGACACATGCATACAAATTTTACATTTGAATTTACAAACACATACAGCTTTTGGAGAGAGGCGTGTGGAGCTGCCATACTGGGCACTCTGGGAACTGTTGTGGTGGGGCACTAAACCAGTGCCTTGCTCAAGAGCAAAACAGCATGAAATGGCATCTAGGATTTTATACCAACAACCCTCCAATTACAAGCTCACTTCCCGACAGACCACGGATTCAAATTGGCAACCCCCCGGTTGCTGTCTACCTGCCACCCCACAATGATCCTGAGTCACATTTTGGCGTGTTAGCAATAACACATGTTAGGGTGTGCATTAAGAATTACCGCACACTTCTTACCTCATGTTAGAAGGCACTATGGCCTAGACCAGGCCTGAGGACCACATTAGAATATATTTTTGCCATCACAAGCCAGAATCATTTAACAGGATTATACATTAGAAATCACGTCCAGATTTGCTACTTATTTGACATTTTCAACATGCACAGAAATAAACCACATCTATGTTCTCCTTTTGGAAGGTATTTTCATAATTAAACATGCAATGAACTACACAGAGGGAAAAGTACACTGTGCATCCAGCACCATGGACAGAACATAACAGGTATGCACAAAAACACAAGAAAGAGAGAGAGCTCAACATTTCATTTGAACTACTTAATCAGTGTGAGGAGTGAAGTCTCTGATAGGCATTGACTAGAGCAGTGAAGTCAGGTATAGTTTCTGATGTCGCTATGCGCAGGATTGCTGAGAGGTGAGTCAGTAAGAGATGATCTGTGCCTTGACTTGTTATATTTCATCACTGAAAATGTTCACCTTTATAGGTTGACCCAAACAGTACAAACATCTTCTGAGCATGACGTCTAATCTTTGGAAAGTTTTGTTCATCGAGAGATGCTGTAACGAGTGCGCTGAGAGTCGGGAAGCAAGTTCAGGAAGTGAGTGTTTTAATAAATAAAATAAACAATGAACACAAAACACAAACAACGCACCGACATGAAAACCTAGTCAATTACACCTGAGGAAAGAACCAAGGGGAGTGACAGATATAGGGAAGGTGATGGAGTCCTGGTGAGTGTCATGAGGCGCAGGTGCGTGAGACGATGGTGACAGGTGTGTGGGATAATCAGCAGCCTGATGACCTTTAGGCTGGAGAGGGAGTATACATGACAGTACCCCCTCCCCGACGCGTGGCTCCAGCCGCAGGACGTCAACAAAGGGGACGAACCCGGAGATCAGGAGCGGACCGGTCACCCCTGCTGATGTGCAAGAACCTGTCACACCAGCAGAGGAATGTAAACCTGTCGAGTCAGCTGGGGGGCAGGAACCTGATAGATCAGTTGAGGCAGGGGAGCCTGGCGATCCGGCTAAGGCATGGGAACCTGTCGAGTCAGCTGGGGGGCAGGAACCTGATAGATCAGTTGAGGCAGGGGAGCCTGGCGATCCGGCTGAGGCATGGGAACCTGTCGAGTCAGCTGGGTGGCAGGAACCTGATAGATCAGTTGAGGCAGGGGAGCCTGGCGATCCGGCTGAGGCATGGGAACCTGTCGAGTCAGCTGGGGGGCAGGAAACTGATAGATCAGTTGAGGCAGGGGAGCCTGGCGATCCGGCTGAGGCATGGGAACCTGTCGAGTCAGCTGGGGGGCAGGAACCTGATAGATCAGTTGAGGCAGGGGAGCCTGGCGATCCGGTGGAGGCATGAAAGCCCGACGAGCCGACTGAGCCTGGCGAGCCGGCTGAGGCAGGGAAGCCTGGCGATCTGGTTGAGACATGAGAGCCTGTAGCAGTTCCCGGACCCAACGTCATTACTCTGACACATAAAATAAAAAAACTCCCTGATGCTTCCCTTAGGTGAGGTGTTATTCTGTAATGATGCACTGTGAGTCGGGAAGCAAGTTCAGGGAGTGAGTGTTTTAATAAATAAAAGAAACAATGAACACCTAACACAAACAACGCACCAACATGAAAACAGAGTCATTAACACCTGAGGAAAGAACCAAGGGGAGGGACAGATATAGGGAAGATAATCAAGGAGGTGATGGAGTCCAGGTGAGTGTCATGAGGCACAGGTGCGCGAGACAATGGTGACAGGTGTGTGGGATAATCAGCAGCCTGATGACCTAGAGTCCGGAGAGGGAGTATATGTGACAGATGCATAGAACCTCGTCAGGGACATTGTTTTGAATAGTTATCCAATCACTGCAACAGACTGAAGATTGATAAGTTCAAGTTGCAGGTCAGTGGGAGTGTTATCCACATTGAAGGTGAACGGAGAGGAAACCAACAGCATGTCATTTTCACTTTTACACTTTGAAATCTTCAAGACGCAAGAAAACTCAGCGTTCAAAGCATGCAGCAGCGATGTATACTTCTCCCGCTGGTCATCTGATAGGGAACAGACTAGTAGTGATGTATACTTCTCCCGCTGGTCATCTGATAGGGAACAGACTAGTAGTGATGTATACTTCTCCATCTGGTCATCTGATAGGGAACAGACTAGTAGTGATGTATACTTCTCCCGCTGGTCATCTGATAGGGAACAGACTAGTAGTGATGTATACTTCTCCCGCTGGTCATCTGATAGGGAACAGACTAGTAGTGATGTATACTTCTCCATCTGGTCATCTGATAGGGAACAGACTAGTAGTGATGTATACTTCTCCCGCTGGTCATCTGATAGGGAACAGACTAGTAGTGTCGGAAGGTGGGTGAGATTGTTGGCTTCTACTTGGCGGGTCAGGCTGTACATCTGATGTGCAAAAAGGCCCTTCCCTTGTAGTTTGGAATTCAGTTCATTCATGAGGTCCATGATGTCCACGGTGAAGGCAAAATCAGCCAACCATTCTTTATATTGCAGTTGAGGGAAATCCACATATTTTTCTTTCATTAGCAATCTCCGACTTCAGGTCCCACACCCTTTAAGCACCTTCCCCAAACTCAGCCATCTCACATTTGTGTGGTAGGGGAGCTCTGCATGACCCAACTCTGTCTCTTCCAACAGTGAGACAAACTGCCTGTGGTTTAAAGATTTTCCTCTTATGATGTTTACCAATTTAGTGACTGTATCCACAACATGGCTCATTTTCAGAACACATTTACAGAGGACCTCCTGATGAATAATTTAATGCAAGAAAATACTTCTCTGATCTAGGGTTCAGCTCAGCTGCTTGATCTTGCGACCATGGCCGGTTCCCCTCTTTCCACTGGGATTCTCTGCCTCTAACCCTATTACAGGGGCTGAGTCACTGGCTTACTGGGGCTCTCTCATGCCGTCCCTTGAGGGGGTGCGTCACCTGAGTGGGTTGATTCACTGTTGTGGTCATCCTTTAATGCAAGAAAATACTTCTCTGATCTAGGTTCAGCTCAGCTGCTTGATCTTGCGTCCATGGCCGGTATCCCCTCTTTCCACTGGGATTCTCTGCCTCTAACCCTATTACAGGGGCTGAGTCACTGGCTTACTGGGGCTTTCTCATGCCGTCCCTTGAGGGGGTGCGTCACCTGAGTGGGTTGATTCACTGTTGTGGTCGTCCTGCCCCCCCCCCCCCCCCCCCGTGGCGGAGATCTTTGTGCCGTGGCGGAGATCTTTGTGGGCTATACTCAGCCTTGTCTCAGGATGGTAAGTTGGTGGTTGAAGATATCCCTCTAGTGGTGTGGGGGCTGTGCTTTGGCAAAGTGGGTGGGGTTATATCCTTCCTGTTTGGCCCTGCCCGGGGGTGTCCTCGGATGGGGCCACAGTGTCTTCTGACCCCTCCTGTCTCAGCCTCCAGTATTTATGCTGCAGTAGTTTATGTGTCGGGGGCTAGGGTCAGTTTGTTATATCTGGAGTACTTCTCCTGTCCTATTCGGTGTCCTGTGTGAATCTAAGTGTGCGTTCTCTAATGCTCTCCTTCTCTCTTTCTTTCTCTCTCTCGGAGGACCTGAGCCCTAGGACCATGCCCCAGGACTACCTGACATGATGACTCCTTGCTGTCCCCAGTCCACCTGGCCATGCTGCTGCTCCAGTTTCAACTGTTCTGCCTTATTATTATTTGACCATGCTGGTCATTTATGAACATTTGAACATCTTGGCCATGTTCTGTTATAATCTCCACCCGGCACAGCCAGAAGAGGACTGGCCACCCCACATAGCCTGGTTCCTCTCTAGGTTTCTTCCTAGGTTTTGGCCTTTCTAGGGAGTTTTTCCTAGCCACCGTGCTTCTACACCTGCATTGCTTGCTGTTTGGGGTTTTAGGCTGGGTTTCTGTACAGCACTTTGAGATATCAGCTGATGTACGAAGGGCTATATAAATAAATTTGATTTGATTTTGATTTGATTTGATTTCAACAACAAAAAATCCTGTCAAGTTTAAATTTTTTATTTGATTTATTTCACCTTTATTTAACCATGTAGGCCAGTTGAGAACAAGTTCTCATTTACAACTGTGACCTGGCCAGGATAAAGCAAAGCAGTGCGACACAAACAACAACACAGAGTTACACATGGAATAAACAAATGTACAGTCAATAACACAATAGAAAAAAATCTATATTCAGTGTGTGCAAATGGGGTAAGATTAGGGAGGTAAGACAATAAATAGGCTGTAGTGCTGAAGTAATTACAATTTAGAAATTAAACACTGGAGTGATAGATGTGCAGAAGATGAATGTGCAAGTAGAGATACTGGGGTGCAAAGGAGCAAAAAAACAAAAACATTATGGGGATGAGGTAGTTGGATGGGCTATATACAGATGGGCTATGCACAGGTGCATTGATCTGTGAGCTGCTCTGACAGCTGATGTTTAAAGTTAGTGAGGGAGATATAAGTCTCCAGCTTCAGTGATTTTTGCAATTCTTTCCAGTCATTGGCAGCAGAGAACTGAAAGGAAAGGCTGCCAAAGGAGGAATTGGCTTTGGGGGTGACCAGTGAAATATACCTAATGGAGCACATGCTAAGGGTTGGTGCTGCTACCAGTGAGCTAAGATAAGGCGGGGCTTTACCTAGCAAAGTCTTATAGATGACCTGGAGCCAGTGGGTTTGGCGACGGATATGTAGCGAGGGCCAGCCAACGAGAGCATACAGGTCGCAGTGGTGGGTAGTATATGGGGCTTTGGTGAGGAAACAGATGGCACTGTGATAGACTGCATCCAATTTGCTGAGTAGAGTGTTGGAGGCTATTTTGTAAATGACATCGCCGAAGTCAAGGATCGGTAGGATGGTCAGTTTTACGAGGGTATGTTTGGCAGCATGAGTGAAAGAGGCTTTGTTGAGGAATAGGAAGCCGATTCTAGATTTAATTTTTGGATTGGAGATAATTAATGTGAGTCTGGAAGGAGAGTTTACAGTCTAACCAGACACCTAGGTTTTTGTAATTGTCCACATATTCTAAGTCAGAACCGTCCAGAGTAGTGATGCTGGACGGGCGGGAGGGTGTGGGCAGAGATCGGTTGAAGAGCATGCATTTAGTTTTACTTGCATTTAAGAGCAGTTGGAGGCCACGGAAGGAGAGTTGTATGGCATTGAAGCTTGTCTGGAGGTTTGTTAACACAGTGTCCAAGAAGGGCCAGAAGTATACAGAATGGTGTCATCTGCATAGAGGTGGATCAGAGAATCACCAGCAGCAAGAGCGATATCATTGATGTTTACAGAGAAAAGAGTCAGCCCGAGAATTGAACCCTGTGGCACCCCCATAGAGACTGCCAGAGCTCCGGACAACAGGCCCTCCCATTTGACACACTGATCTCTGTCTGAGAAGTTGTTGGTGAACCAGGCGAGGAAGTCAATTGAGAAACCAAGGCTGCTGAGCCTGCCAATAAGAACGTGGTGATTGACAGAGTCGAAAGGCTTGGCCAGGTCGATAAATACGGCTTCACAGTAATGTCTTTTATCGATGGCAGTTATGATATCGTTTAGGACCTTAAGCGTGGCTGAGGTGCACCCATGAACAGCTCGGAAACCAGATTGCATAGCAGAGAATACCTTGGGATTCAAAATGGTCAGTGATCTGTTTGCAAACTTGGCTTTCGAAGACCTTAGAAAGAGAGGTTGAGAGAGGTTGAACAGGCTGGTAATAGGGGTTGCAACAATTTTGGCGGATAATTTTAGAAAGAGATGTTCCAGATGGTCTAGCCCGGCTGATTTTAAGGGGTACAGATTTCGCAACTCTTTCAGAACATCAGCTATCTGGATTTGGGTGAAGGAGAAATGGGGGAGGTTTGGGCAAGTTACTGTTGAGGGTGCAGGGCTGTTGACCAGGGTAGGGGTAGCCAGGTGGAAAGCATGGCCAGCCGTAGAAAAATGCTTATTGAAATTCTCAATTATCGTGGATTTATCGGTGGTGACAGTGTTTCCTAGCCTCAGTGCAGTGGGCAGGTGGGAGGAGGTGCTCTTATTCTCCATGGACTTTACAGTGTCCCAGAACGTTTTGGAGTTTGTGCTACAGGATCCAAATTTCTGTTTGAAAAAGATAGCCTTTGATGCCTGTGTATATTGGTTCCTAACTTCCCTGAAAAGTTGCATATCATGGGGGCTAATCGATGCTAATGCAGTACACCACAGGATTTTTGTGTGCTGATCAAGGGCAGTTAGGTCTGGAGTTAACCAAGGGCTATATCTGTTCCTGGTTCTAAATTTTTTTGAACGGGGCATGCTTATTTAAGATGGTGAGGAAAGCACTTCTAAAGAATAATCAGGCATCCTCTACTGACTGAATGAGGTCAATATCCTTCCAGGATACCTGGGCCAGGTTGATTAGAAAGGCCTGCTTGCTGAAGTGTTTTAGGGAGCGTTTGACAGTGATGAGGGGGTGGTCATTTGACCGCAGACCCATTACAGACACAGGCAATGAGGCAGTGATCGCTGAGATCCTGTTTGAAGACAGCAGAGGTGTATTTAGAGGGCAGGTTGGTCAGGATGATATCTATGTTTACAGATTTTTATAGATATCCACAACTTAGGCCGTGTCACGTGCATCACTGCTCTCATCCAGGGCCAAGGAGAAATAGGTGAAATCCTTCACCTTGTTCCATATTCTGTGCGATGTGTGACATGAAATAGCTCTTTCTTGTCGAGGCAAAGTATTGCTGCAGAGTCAATTAAACATTATTTCATGAATTTGCCCTCAGTGAATGGCTTGCTATGTTTAGCAATCTTGTGAGACAGTACATATCTAGCTCTCGCGTTTCAGTCATTTACTGAATGCAGTTTTGTTAAAAGTCCTTTCTGCTTTTATAACTGAGAAAAAACTCTTTCGATGCACTTTCCCTCTGCTCAGAAGACATATTCCTATATTTCTCTGCATGCTTCGACTGGAAGCATGGAAGTGTCGGGACAAGTTGTAGTCTTTCAAGACAGTGATGCTCTCTTTGCATACTTAGCACACAGCTTTCTCTGATAAATCAATAAAGAAATATGTCGATGTCCACTCTTGCTGGAACACCCTACATTCTTTGTCTACTTTCCTTTTCTTAGAAATCTTTGAAAAAGATTGTCAGTCACTGTCTGTCCTCGTGCAGTTGTTATTTATACGTGCCTTCAAAATAAATGTCCCACAAATGGTGGAAGTTAAATCATTACACAAAGGTGAGTATTCATTGGGCTTTTCATTTGAATAACAAATATGTTTTTCAAAACTTTACTATCACAAATTCTTTATGTGATCTGAGCATGATTCCGCGGGTTGTATTGAATTAGGTCGCAGGCCGCCTACGGCCTCCGGGCCTGCCTTTGTTCAGGCCTGGTCTAGACTATAAAAATAAAACTGCTAAATATCAGGACGGAATGCTAAGAAGTGCAGACACACACAAAATCCCTCGTAAATCTTGGTAATGTTGCCCCTAAATATTCTCCAAAATGACTCCAGAAGTGACTTGTTGAACTCTCCCGTGGTCAACACAGGCTATAGACTATAATCCACTATACTCCACTATACTCAGACTGAGAGGAGGGAAAACTGACAAAAGGCAACACTTATTTCAAGCTATATATCACAGAGCTGTAATTGTCGAAAGCTGACTCAGTTGTATGGTTGATGTTTTTGTGAAATGCTGAACAGAGAAATGGTGTGTTGTTGGTATACAACATGATGTAGTTGATACTGTATAGTATGCCTGCTCCTCCTCTCTCTGCTGGTGTGTTGTTAGTATACAACATGATGTAGTTGATACTGTACAGTATGCCTGCTCCTCCTCTCTCTGCTGGTGTGTTGTTGGTATACAACATGATGTAGTTGATACTGTACAGTATGCCTGCTCCTCTCTCTGCTGGTGTGTTGTTGGTATACAACATGATGTAGTTGATACTGTACAGTATGCCTGCTCCTCTCTCTGCTGGTGTGTTGTTGGTATACAACATGATGTAGTTGGTACTGTACAGTATGCCTGCTCCTCCTCCCTCTGCTGGTGTGTTGTTGGTATACAACATGATGTAGTTGATACTGTACAGTATGCCTGCTCCTCTCTCTGCTGGTGTGTTGTTGGTATACAACATGATGTAGTTGATACTGTAGAGTATGCCTGCTCCTCTCTCGGCTGGTGTGTTGTTGGTATACAACATGATGTAGTTGATACTGTACAGTATGCCTGTTCCTACTCTCTCTGCTGGTGTGTTGTTGGTATACAACCTGATGTAGTTGATACTGTACAGTATGCCTGCTCCTCCTCTCTCTGCTGGTGTGTTGTTGGTATACAACATGATGTAGTTGATACTGTACAGTATGCCTGCTCCTCTCTCTGCTGGTGTGTTGTTGGTATACAACATGATGTAGTTGATACTGTACAGTATGCCTGCTCCTCCTCTCTCTGCTGGTGTGTTGTTGGTATACAACATGATGTAGTTGGTACTGTACAGTATGCCTGCTCCTCTCTCTGCTGGTGTGTTGTTGGTATACAACATGATGTAGTTGATACTGTACAGTATGCCTGCTCCTCTCTCTGCTGGTGTGTTGTTGGTATACAACATGATGTTGTTGATACTGTACAGTATGCCTGCTCCTCTCTCTGCTGGTGTGTTGTTGGTATACAACATGATGTAGTTGATACTGTACAGTATGCCTGCTCCTCTCTCTGCTGGTGTGTTGTTGGTATACAACATGATGTAGTTGGTACTGTACAGTATGCCTGCTCCTCTCTCTGCTGGTGTGTTGTTGGTATACAACATGATGTAGTTGGTACTGTACAGTATGCCTGCTCCCCCTCCCTCTGCTGGTGTGTTGTTGGTATACAACATGATGTAGTTGATACTGTACAGTATGCCTGCTCCTCCTCTCTCTGCTGGTGTGTTGTTGGTATACAACATGATGTAGTTGATACTGTACAGTATGCCTGCTCCTCTCTCTGCTGGTGTGTTGTTGGTATACAACATGATGTAGTTGATACTGTACAATATGCCTGCTCCTCCTCTCTCTGCTGGTGTGTTGTTGGTATACACCATGATGTAGTTGGTACTGTACAGTATTCCTGCTCCCCCTCTCTCTGCTGGTGTGTTGTTGGTATACAACATGATGTAGTTGATACTGTACAGTATGCCTGCTCCTCCTCTCTCTGCTGGTGTGTTGTTGGTATACAACATGATGTAGTTGATACTGTACAGTATGCCTGCTCCTCTCTCTGCTGGTGTGTTGTTGGTATACAACATGATGTAGTTGATACTGTACAGTATGCCTGCTCCTCCTCTCTCTGCTGGTGTGTTGTTGGTATACAACATGATGTAGTTGGTACTGTACAGTATGCCTGCTCCTCTCTCTGCTGGTGTGTTGTTGGTATACAACATGACGTAGTTGATACTGTACAGTATGCCTGCTCCTCTCTCTGCTGGTGTGTTGTTGGTATACAACATGATGTTGTTGATACTGTACAGTATGCCTGCTCCTCTCTCTGCTGGTGTGTTGTTGGTATACAACATGATGTAGTTGATACTGTACAGTATGCCTGCTCCTCTCTCTGCTGGTGTGTTGTTGGTATACAACATGATGTAGTTGATACTGTACAGTATGCCTGCTCCTCCTCCCTCTGCTGGTGTGTTGTTGGTATACAACATGATGTAGTTGATACTGTACAGTATGCCTGCTCCTCCTCTCTCTGCTGGTGTGTTGTTGGTATACAACATGATGTAGTTGATACTGTACAGTATTCCTGCTCCCCCTCTCTCTGCTGGTGTGTTGTTGGTATACAACATGATGTAGTTGATACTGTACAGTATGCCTGCTCCTCTCTCTGCTGGTGTGTTGTTGGTATACAACATGATGTAGTTGATACTGTACAGTATGCCTGCTCCTCCTCTCTCTGCCAATGGTGGAATAGTATTCCCAGGTACTGTAGGATATTCCCTCTGTGAAAGCCAGAGGTCATAGGTGAGATAGCATTGGCTGCTCTTTTCAACCTCCCTCAATGGGGGTGTTTCAGTGGCAACAAGATGCTCATATCACATCATATCACAGTGGATAGAGCTTGTTTATTGTTGTCACTGCTGTATGCCTAGGAGGGAGAGAGAGAGTGAGATAGAGAGATTACATAGATATCATCCTAACCAACTTGCCCTCTAAATACACCTCTGCTGTCTTCAACCAAGATCTCAGCGATCACTGCCTCATTGCCTGCATCCGTAATGGGTCAGCGGTCAAACGACCTCCACTCATCACTGTAAAACGCTCCCTGAAACACTTCTGCGAGCAGGCCTTTCTAATCGACCTGGCCGGGGTATCCTGGAAGGATATTGATCTCATCCCGTCAGTAGAGGATGCCTGGATATTTTTTTTAAAATGCCTTCCTAACCATCTTAAATAAACATGCCCCATTCAAGAAATTTAGAACCAGGAACAGATATAGCCCTTGGTTCTCCCCAGACCTGACTGCCCTTAACCAACACAAAAACATCCTATGGCGTTCTGCATTAGCATCGAACGTGCTTCTACACCTGCATTGCTTGCTGTTTGGGGTTTTAGGCTGGGTTTCTGTACAGCACTTTGAGATATCAGCTGATGTACGAAGGGCTATATAAATAAATTTGATTTGATTTGATTAGCATCGAACAGCCCCCGTGATATGCAGCTGTTCAGGGAAGCTAGAAACCATTATACACAGGCAGTTAGAAAAGCCAAGGCTAGCTTTTTCAAGCAGAAATTTGCTTCCTGCAACACTAACTCAAAAAAATTCTGGGACAATGTAAAGTCCATGGAGAATAAGAACACCTCCTCCCAGCTGCCCACTGCACTGAAGATAGGAAACACTGTCACCACTGATAAATCCACCATAATTGAGAATTTCAATAAGCATTTTTCTACGGCTGGCCATGCTTTCCACCTGGCTACTCCTACCCCGGACAACAGCACTGCACCCCCAACAGCAACTCGCCCAAGCCTTCCCCATTTCTCCTTCTCCCAAATCCATTCAGCTGATGTTCTGAAAGAGCTGCAAAATCTGGACCCCTACAAATCAGCCGGGCTAGACAATCTGGACCCTTTCTTTCTAAAATTATCTGCCGAAATTGTTGCCACCCCTATTACTAGCCTGTTCAACCTCTCTTTCATGTCATCTGAGATTCCCAAAGATTGGAAAGCAGCTGCGGTCATCCCCCTCTTCAAAGGGGGGGATACTCTTGACCCAAACTGCTACAGACCTATATCTATCCTACCGTGCCTTTCTAAGGTCTTCGAAAGCCAAGTCAACAAACAGATTACCGACCATTTCGAATCTCACCATACCTTCTCTGCTATGCAATCTGGTTTCAGAGCTGGTCATGGGTGCACCTCAGCCACGCTCAAGGTCCTAAACGATATCTTAACCGCCATCGATAAGAAACATTACTGTGCAGCCGTATTCATTGATCTGGCCAAGGCTTTCGACTCTGTCAATCACCACATCCTCATCGGCAGACTCGACAGCCTTGGTTTCTCAAATGATTGCCTCGCCTGGTTCACCAACTACTTCTCTGATAGAGTTCAGTGTGTCAAATCGGAGGGTCTGCTGTCCGGACCTCTGGCAGTCTCTATGGGGGTGCCACAAGGTTCAATTCTTGGACCGACTCTCTTCTCTGTATACATCAATGAGGTCGCTCTTGCTGCTGGTGAGTCTCTGATCCACCTCTACGCAGACGACACCATTCTGTATACTTCCGGCCCTTCTTTGGACACTGTGTTAACAACCCTCCAGGCAAGCTTCAATGCCATACAACTCTCCTTCCGTGGCCTCCAATTGCTCTTAAATACAAGTAAAACTAAATGCATGCTCTTCAACTGATCGCTACCTGCACCTACCCGCCTGTCCAACATCACTACTCTGGACGGCTCTGACTTAGAATACGTGGACAACTACAAATACTTAGGTGTCTGGTTAGACTGTAAACTCTCCTTCCAGACCCATATCAAACATCTCCAATCCAAAGTTAAATCTAGAATTGGCTTCCTATTTCGCAACAAAGCATCCTTCACTCATGCTGCCAAACATACCCTTGTAAAACTGACCATCCTACCAATCCTCGACTTTGGCGATGTCATTTACAAAATAGCCTCCAATACCCTACTCAACAAATTGGATGCAGTCTATCACAGTGCAATCCGTTTTGTCACCAAAGCCCCATATACTACCCACCATTGCGACCTGTACGCTCTCGTTGGCTGGCCCTCGCTTCATACTCGTCGCCAAACCCACTGGCTCCATGTCATCTACAAGACCCTGCTAGGCAAAGTCCCCCCTTATCTCAGCTCGCTGGTCACCATAGCATCTCCCACCTGTGGCACACGCTCCAGCAGGTATATCTCTCTAGTCACCCCCAGAACCAATTCTTTCTTTGGCCGCCTCTCCTTCCAGTTCTCTGCTGCCAATGACTGGAACGAACTACAAAAATCTCTGAAACTGGAAACACTTATCTCCCTCCCTAGCTTTAAGCACCAACTGTCAGAGCAGCTCACAGATTACTGCACCTGTACATAGCCCACCTATAATTTAGCCCAAACAACTACCTCTTTCCCAACTGTATTTAATTTGTATTTATTTATTTATTTTTATTATTTTATTTCTATTTTGCACATTCTTCCATTGCAAAACTACCATTCCAGTGTTTTACTTGCTATATTGTATTTACTTTGCCACCATGGCCTTTTTTGCCTTTACCTCCCTTCCCACCTCATTTGCTCACATTGTATATAGACTTGTTTATACTGTATTATTGACTGTATGTCTGTTTTACTCCATGTGTAACTCTGTGTCGTTGTATCTGTCGAACTGCTTTGCTTTATCTTGGCCAGGTCGCAATTGTAAATGAGAACTTGTTCTCAACTTGCCTACCTGGTTAAATAAAGGTCAAATAAAAAAAACGTGTGTTTAGTAGGGTGAGTTGTGGGTGAATCGGATACAGGTTCAATGGCCTGATCCCAGATCTGTTTTGTGCTGTCTTGCCAACTCCTATGGTCCTTTCATTCCAAACATGACAATATGACAGCAACATTAGGAGTTGGCTATACATTTCAGTATACATTGACATTCTGTCACCCCCCTCCACCCCCCTCCAGGTGTCGCTTATTTTCCCCAGTGTATTTATCCCTGTGTTTCCTGTCTCTCTGTGCCAGTTCGTCTTGTATGTTTAGTCAAGTCAATTAGCGTGTTTTTCCCCGTAGTCCTTTTGCTATTCTCCTTTTTCCAGTCCTCCCGGTTTTGACCCTTTCTTGTTTCTGGAATCTGTACCCGCCTTTCTGACCACGAGCCTGTCTGCCACTCTGTACCTCCTGGACTCTGATCTGGTTTTGACCTTTAACCTGTCCACGACCATTCTCTTGCCTACCCCTTTGGATTATTAAACATTGTAAGGCTCCAACCATCTGCCTCATGTGTCTGCATCTGGGTCTCACCTTGTGCCTTGATACATTCTAGATACTTTCCTAATTTTGCCTGAATTGAATGCCTGAATGGTGGAACTACATTTGAATTGTTTAGAATGGAATATCATTGTCATAAAACAGTGGTAAATTCTGTCAGTGGTTACGTCCCAAATGGCACCCCATTCCCTATATGGTGCACTACTTTTGACCAGAGCTGTTCAAAAGTAGTGCACTTTATAGGGATTAGGTTGTAATTTGGGACACACCCAGTGTTAGAGGCAGCTGACATGAATGCTCAATGCCCACAGTCCAGTCCATATCCAGTTTCATACCACTGCTCATATAACTTTTATGAAACTCATGCAGCCACAGAGACTTTAGAAAGGTCAACCTCTCCTCCACCACAGCCTAGAGATGTAATCTAATACAGTCACATATGGTTCAATGACAAGAGTGCAGTATCTTTCATTATAATTTTGTTGGGGGCACTGTGTGTGTGTGTTTGTGTGGACATGTTTAATTATACTTTGGGGACCAGAAGTCCCCACAAGAATAGTAAACCAAAAGAAAAATGTGTTGGTCCCCACAAGGTCAATGCTATTTTTAGGCTTAAGGTTAGAGTTAGTGTTAGGGTTAGAATTAGGTTTAGTGTTAGGATTAGGAGCTAGGGTTAGGTTTTCGGGTTAGGGTAAGGGTACGGGTTAGGGTTAGGGGTTAGGGCAGATAGGATTTTGAATGGGATTGAATTGTGTGTCCCCACAAGGTTAATTGCATAAGGCTGTGTGTGTATGTGCAAAATAACAATTTATTCCTTCCAAGGGTAAGGTGAGATGCAGTGTAACTGGCCCCTGTGTCGATACTATTTTCGGTCAGCCTATATGCAACCATCTTATATGCAACCAACATTTAGCCTACAGACAGAAACTAAAACAGGAAACGCCTGTGCTCAGGTCTGTTGAACGCTGGTCCGACCAATCTCATTCCACTCTTCAAGATTGCTTCGATCACGTGGACTGGGATATGTTCCGGATAGCGTCGAACAACAACATTGATGTATATGCTGATTCTGTGAGCGAGTTTATTATCAAGTGCATCTGTGATGTTGTACCCACGGCAACAATTAAAACCTTCCCCAACCAGAAACCGTGGATTGATGGCATCATTCGCACAAAACTGAAAGCACTGCTTTTAATCAGGGCAAGGCGACCGGAAACATGACCGAATACAAACAGTGTAGCTATTCCCTATACAAGGCAATAAAACAAGCTAAGCGTCAGTATAGAGACAAAGTAGAGTGGCAATTCAACGGCTCAGACACGAGAGGTATGTGGCAGGGTCTACAGTTAATCACGGACTACAAAAAGAAAACCAGCCCCGTCGCGGACCACGATGTCTTGCTTCCAGACAAACTAAACAACTTCTTTGCACACTTTGAGAACAATACATTGCCACCGACACGGCCCGTTACCAAAACCTGTGGACTCTCCTTCACCGCATCCAACGTGAGTTAACCCTCGCAAGGCTGCCGGCCCAGACGGCATCCCCAGCCGCGTCCTCAGAGCATGCGCAGACCAGCTGGCTGGTGTGTTTACGGACATATTCAATCAAATCCTATCCCAGTCTGCTGTCCCCACATGCTTCAAGAGGGCCACCATTGTTCCTGTTCCCAAGAAAGCTAAGGTAACTGAGCTAAACGACTATCGCCCCATAGCACTCACTTCCGTCATCATGAAGTGCTTTGAGAGATTAGTCAAGGATCATATCACCTCCACCTTACCTGACACCCTAGACCCACTCCAATTTGCTTACTGCCCCAATAGGTCAACAGAAAACGCAATCGCAATCACACTGCACACTGCCCTAACCCATCTGGACAAGAGGAATACCTATGTAAGATTGCTGTTAATCGACTACAGCTCAGCATTTAACACCATAGTACCCCCCCAAACTCGTCATTGGGTCTCAACCCCCCCACCCTGTGCAACTGGGTCCTGGACTTTCTGACGGGCCACCCCAGGTGGTGAGGGTAGGTAACAACATCTCCACCCCGCTGATCCTCAACACTGGGGCCCCACAAGGGTGCGTTCTCAGCCCTCTCCTGTACTCCCTGTTCACCCAGGACTGCGTGGCCATGCACGCCTACAACTCAATCATCAAGTTTGCAGACGACACTACAGTGGTAGGCTTGATTACCATCAATGTCGAGATGGCCTACAGGGAGGAGGTGAGGGCCCTCGGAGTGTGGTGTCAGGAAAATAACCTCACTCTCAAAACAGCTTCTATCTCAAGGCCATCAGACTGTTAAACAGTCATCACTAACATTAGGTGGCTGCTGCCAACATACTGACTCAATCTCTAGCCACTTTAATAATAAAACATTGGATGTAATAAATGTATCACTAGTTACTTTAAACAATGCCACTTGATATAATGTTTACATACCCTACGTTACTCATCTTATATGTATATACTGTACTCTGTGCCATCTACTGCATCTTGCCTATGCCGTTCGGCCATCGCTCATCCATATATTTATATGTACGTAAATATTCTTATTCATTCCTTTACACATGTGTGTATAAGGTAGTTGTTGTGAAATTGTTAGATTACTTGTTAGATATTACTGCATTGTCTGAACTAGAAGCACAAGCACATTTTGCTACACTCGCATTAACATCTGCTAACCATGTGTATGTGACCAATAGAATTTGATTTGATTTGACATGAATTACAGCTAGACTTATGTCTGAAGTTGATATCGTTATCTTTCATCATTTAGTATCCACTCTTTAGAACCAAGCTGTACAGTCAAACATGATCACCCAACATTATGCATCTGTATAGCCCAGATTTGGATTTTCCCATCAAGAATACATCCCCCAAGGGCAAGTCCTCCTTTCTTTTAATCACATGATTCAACCTGTGATGTAAGCAAAGTTGTATGTCTTCTCTGCAACCTATCACCCCCTCAACCAAATGACAGTTGTTTCCCAGCCCAGAGCAACAACTCAGAGATAGATGCAGTCAGGGACGTAGACCAAAGCCAGGTGATCGGCAACGTGTGTGAACTTGCCCTGACTGTCAGAGCGCTCTGACATCACAATGACCTCTTTGGAGGAACCCATGACTCATCACAAGACATGTTGTGTCTCAAATGACACCCTATTCCCTATGGGTCCTGGTCAAAAGTAGTGTACTAAGTAGGGAATCGGTTGCCATTTGGGACAAAAGCATGTGATGCTGAATCCTGGTGGCCTACAATAGAAAGCATATTACATTATCATTATGCCATAGATGTTCATCAGCCACCATCACTTACCTCAATTAATCAATACCCATAGACAGTACATACAATGTACACCTACAGTATAAGTCTGTATAAGGTGATTGCCACGTATAGTCACCTTTTTATTACAGGTCAGTGACGATGATTACAGTGTGATGCAATACCAGCACACACAGGGTGGTCCAGGTGTGTTACAACAGAGGACCCACATGAGGCACTCACATTCAAAGGTGAAAGCTTTGACTTCAACAGGTTTAAATGTTATCACAATACAATGAGGTGGTATTGATCTATATTGTCAAAGCTAAATAATTCTGAACATTTAGCAAATATTGTTGCTGGATTGGTGGTTAGGTTGTTAGTTGGCCAAAAGTAGGCTACATGAAAAATGCAATACTGTTAATATGTGTTAGTGTGGGTTTTCAATGAATTTAGGTAAATCACAAAGCTCATATGCATTCTCAGCAACAAAAGAGTGATCAAATTAGTCTACCATGTCCCGGACCATCTGTGTGTACATCTCTCTCTCTCTCTCTCTCTCTCTCTCTCTCTCCAATTCAAGGGGCTTTATTGGCATGGGAAACACATGTTAACATTGCCAAAGCAAGTGAAGTAGATAATATACAAAAGTGAAATAAACAATAAAAATGAACAGTAAACATTACACTCATAGAAGTTCCCAAAGAATAAAGACATTACAAATATCATATTATGTATACAGTATATACAGTGTTGTAACAATGTGCAAATGGTTAAAGTACAAAAGGGGAAAAAAATAAACATGGGTTGTATTTACAATGGTGTTTGTTCTTCACCGGTTGCTCTTTTCTTTTGGCAACAGGTCACAAATATTGTTGCTGTGTTGGCATACTGTGGTATTTCACCCAGTAGATATGGGAGTTAATCAGAATCGGTTTTGTATTCAAATTCTTTGTGTATCTGTGTAATCTGAGGGAAATATGTGTTTCGAATATGGTCGTTACCTGTGGAGCTGATGTTTAGGTATGTGTAGTTTTTTGTGTGCTCTAGGGCAACAGTGGACCTTTTTTGGAACACCATTATTTTGGTCTTACTGAGATTTACTGTCAGGGCCCAGGTCTGGCAGAATCTGTGCAGAAGATCTAGGAGCTGTTGTAGGTCCTCCTTGGTTGGTGACAGAAGCACCAGATTATCAGCAAACAGTAGACATTTGACTTCAGATTCTAGCAGGGAGAGGCCGGGTGCTGCAGACTGTTCTAGTGCCCTCGCCAATTCGTTGATATATATGTTGAAGAGGGTGGGGCTTAAGCTGCATCCCTGTCTCACCCCATGGCCATTTTCCTATTTTAACTGCACACTTGTTGTTTGTGTTCATGGATTTTATAATGTCGTATGTTTTTCCCCAACACCACTTTCCATCAATTTGTATAGCAGACCCTCATGCCAAATTGAGTCGAAAGCTTTTTATGGAATCAACAAAGCATGAGACGACTTTGCCTTTGTTTTGGTTTGCTTGTTTGTCAATTAGGGTGTGCAGGGTGAATACGTGGTCTTTCGTAGCCAATTTTACATTTGCTCAGTACATTGTTTTCACTGAGGAAATGTACGAGGCTGCTGTTAATGATAATGTGAAGGATTTCCCAAGGTTGCTGTTGACGCATATCCCACTGTAGTTATTGGGCTCAAATTTTTCTCCACTCTTGTGGATTGGGGTGATCAGTCCTTGGTTCCAAATATTTGGGAAGATGCCAGAGCGGGGAAGATGCCAGAGCTAAGGATGATGTTAAAGAGTTTTAGTACAGCCAATTGGAATTTGTTGTTTGTATATTTGATCATTTAATTGAGGATACCAACATCAACACCACAGGCCTTTTTGGGTTGGAGGGTTTTTATTTTGTCCTGTAGTTCATTCAAGGTAATTGGAGAATCCAGTGGGTTCTGGTAGTCTTTAATAGTTGATTCTAAGATTTGTATTTGATCATGCATATGTTTTTGTTGTTTGATCTTTGTTATAGAGCCAAGAAGATTGGAGAAGTGGTTTACATCTCCATTTGGATAGATAATGTTCATGTTGTTATTTGTTTAGTGTTTTCCAATTTTCCCAGACGTGGTTAGAGTCTACAGATTTTTCAATTACGTTGACCTGACGTGCTGTTCCTTCTTTTTCCGTAGTGTATTTCTGTATTGTTTTAGTGATTCACCATAGTGAAGGCGTAGACTCTGGTTTTCTGGGTCTCTATGTTTTTGGTTGGACAGGTTTCTCAATTTCTTTCTTAGGTTTTTGCATTCTGTTGTATTCTTTGGTTTTCTGTTTGAAATGTTTAGATTTGATAGGGAAGCTGGGAGGTCAAATATACTTTTCTACTGCCAGGTTTATACCTTCACTATTACAGTAAAACATTTTGTCCAGGAAATTGTCTAGAGGGGATTGAATTTGTTGTTGCCCAATTGTTTTTAGGTAGATTTCCACTCTACTCTCCTTCCATCTATAGCATTTCTTAATATTATTCAGCTCCTTTGGCTTTGATGCCTGATGATTGATCAAAGCTCTGTTCAAGTAGTGCGATTTTGCTGTGATCTGATAGGGGTGTCAGTGGACTGACTGTGAATGCCCTGAGAGACTCTGGGTTGAGGTCAGTGATAAAGTAGTCTACAGTACTAATGCCAAGAGATGAGCTATGTGTGTAACTACCATAAAAGTCCCCTCGAAGCCTACCATAGATTATGTACATACCCAGCGTGCGACAGAGCTGCAGGAGTTGTGAAACGTTTTTGTTGGTTATGTTGTCATAGTTGTGCCTAGGGGGGCATATGGGGAGGACAGAATGCTGTCCCCTCCAGGTAGGTGTTTGTCCCTCTGTGTGCTGAGTGTGTCAAGTTCTTGTCCAGTTCTGGCATTTAGGTCGCCACAGACTAGTACATGTCCCTGGGCCTGGAAATTGTTGATCTCCCCTGATAGGATGGAGAAGCTGTCATCTTTAAAGTATGGGGATTCTATTGGGGTGATATAGGTAGCACACATGAGGACATGTGTCTCTGTTGAGATAATTTCCTTATTAATTTCTAGCCAAATGTAAAATGCTCCTGTTTTGATAAATGTAATGGAGTGAGTTAGGTCTGCTCTATACCAAATGAGAATACCCCCTGAGTTTCTTCCCTGTTTCACACCTGGTAGTTTTATGGATGGGACTACCAGCTCTCTGTAATCTAGAGGGTAACCAGTGGGTCCGTCTCCTCTATACCACCCACCTGGTAGTTTTATGGATGGGACTACCAGCTCTCTGTAACCTAGAGGGCAACCAGTGGGTCCGTCTCCTCTATACCACCCACCTGGTAGTTTTATGGATGGGACTACCAGCTCTCTGTAATCTAGAGGGTAACCAATGGGTCCGTCTCCTCTATACCACCCACCTGGTAGTTTTATGGATGGGACTACCAGCTCTCTGCAACCTAGAGGGCAACCAGTGGGTCCATCTCCTCTATACCACCCACCAGGTAGTTTTATGGATGGGACTACCAGCTCTCTGTAATCTAGAGGGCAACCAGTGGGTCCATCTCCTCTATACCACCCACCTGGTAGTTTTATGGATGGGACTACCAGCTCTCTGTAATCTAGAGGGCAACCAGTGGGTCCATCTCCTCTATACCACCCACCTGGTAGTTTTATGGATGGGACTACCAGCTCTCTGTAATCTAGAGGGCAACCAGTGGGTCCGTCTCCTCTATACCAGGTTTCTTGTCGGATGACAATGTCTGCATTTCCAATTTCTTTGATGAAGTTTGGGTTCCTGCTCTTTAGGCCAAAGACAGATGACCTCAGACCTTGTATTTTCCAGGATGAGATAGTAAAAGCTTTGTGTTCCAAATTGTCTAGTGTTGTTTTTGTGTGGTTTAGGTCCGGACCTTCACAGTAGGTGTGAGCAGAGCATGTTGAGCATCTGATACATACCTCTTAGGTCGCAGGATGGGGCTTGGGCGGGTATAATAGTGGGGGTTGGGCCTGTTGCTCTACTCACGGCCTGGGCATATGTCCTGCTATCATGTTGAGGTCCTTGCCACAGGGGCGGGGGGCATGGGGTAGGCAGAAGGGGCATAGGTCTGATATGGGGGGGCCTATATAGGCTGTGGCCAGGGTTTTCTTGGGGTGGTCTTAGCTGGTTGGGGTGTGGCTGGTGATGCTGTGGTCTGGGTGTAGGTTCTCTTGGCGTGGGTTCTCTTGGTGCAGGTCCTTCAGGAGGGGGTCTTGCAGGTCTGGGAGGGTGTCTCGCTGGTCTGGATGGTGTGTCTGTTGCTCTGTTGCTCCTGTGTGAGGTGCTGGGGCTACAATTGAGGGTGACATCCTTTAGGGTCTTGGCAAAAGTTGGGATCGCTGCTTTGTAGAGGTGAACCTGGTCGTAAAGGCTGTTTAAGTCTAGGGTGGAGTGGTGGGCCAGGTAGACATTAGGTTTTGGGGCACAGTCTTGCGAAATGCTTGCATTCAACCGCTGTATGGTGGCAGGGTGAATGTATGTTCATGGTAGCAGGGTGGAGATAACCACTTGTGTGTTGGGGAAAGTGGAAGAAGCTTTTTCAAGCACTCCCTTGAGTGCTGTGGCCGCCCTTTCCTGGTGGGCCCTCAGGTCATTTGTGCCTGTGTGAATTATGATGTGGCTGAGGGACCCTAGTTTGTCCTCTGACAACAGCTCCAGGGCATGCCTAGTGTTTGGGCACCAAAGCTTAGCCACTTTGTCTCTCTCTCTCTCTCTCTCATTTACTCCCGGGGTGCTGACCTGTTGCACCCTCTATTATTTGACCCTTCTGGTAATCTATAAACGTTTCAACATCTTGAAGAACAATCTGGCCCTTTAATTAAGACATACACTCAGAGTGCAGTATAAGGGAAAGGGGGATACCTAGTTAGTTGTACATCTGAATGCATTCAACTGAAATGTCTCTTCTGCATTTAACCCAACCCCTCTGAATCAGAGAGGTGCGGAGGGCTGCCTTAATCGACATCCATTTGCAGTATGCTGCAAATACGGCATCCAAAATAACACTGTTTTTTTACTGCAGTATTTTTTTAGGGTAACTGCAGTTATTCTGCAATTACTGCGTTCTGTACACACACATTTTATTTGTGTACAAATTTGATTACAACCCTGTTAGTGAAAAGTTGTCCTTTGCCAATATAACCCATCCACCTGACAGGTGAGGCATATCAAGAAGCTGATTAAACAGCATGATCATTACACAAGTGCACCTTGTGCTGGGGACAATAAAAGCCCACTCTAAAATGTGCAGTTTTGTCACAAAAAACAAAACTACAGATGTCTAAAATGTCCACCAGAGCTGTTGCCAGAGAATTGAATGTTAATTTCCCTACCATAAGCTCCAACGTTGTTTAAGAGAAGTTGGCAGTACGTCCAACTGACCTCACAACCGCAGACCACGTGTAACCATGCTAACCTAGGACCTCCACATCCGGCTGCTTTGTCTGAGCCCAGCCACCCGGACAATTGATGAAACTGTTAGTTTGCACAACCGAAGAATCTTTGCACAAACTGTCAGAAACCGTCTCAGGGAAGCTCATCTGTGCGCTCGTCTTCCTCACCAGGGTCTTGACCTGACTGCAGTTTGGCTTCGTAACCAACTACAATGGGCAAATGCTCACCATTGATGGCCACTGTCACGCTTGAGAAGTGTGCTCTTCACGGATGAATCCCGGTTTCAACTGTACAGGCAGATGACAGACAACGTGTATGGCGTCCTGTGGTTGAGCAGTTTGCTGATGTCTACGTAGTGAACAAAGTGCCCCATGGTGGTGGTGGGGTTTTGGTATGGGCAGGTATAAGCTACGGACAACGAACACAACTGCATTTTATTGATGGCAATTTGAATGCACAGAGATACCATGATGAGATCCTGAGGCCCATTTTCATGCCTTGCATCTGCTGCCATCACCTCATGTTTCAGCATGATAATGCATGGCCCGATGTTGCAAGTATCTGTACACAATTCCATGGCCTGCATACTCACCAGATATGTCACCCGTTGAGCATGTTTGGGATGCTCTGGATCGACGTGTATGACAACATGATGCAGTTTCCACTAATATCCAGCAACTTCGCACAGCCATTGAAGGGTTCTCAACAGTTTTTACCCCCAAGCCATAAGACTCCTGAACGGGTAATCAAATGGCTGCCCGGACTATTTGCATTGTGTGACATTCATGCACATATTACCTCAATTAGCCCTACTAACCGGTGCCCCCGCACATTGGCTACCCAGACTATTTGTATTGTGTATATAGCCTCGCTAATGTTATTTTCACAGTCATTTTCACAGTTTTTTTTTACATTTCTTTACTTATCTATTGTTTACCTAATACCTATTATTTGCTTCAAAATGGCTCTGTTGGGTAGGGCTTGTAAGTAAGCATTTCACTGTAAGGACTAAACCTGTTGTATTCGGCGCACGTGACAAATAAACTTTGATTTGATTTGAGTGGGACACCATTCCACAGGCCACAATCAACAGCCTGATTAACTCTATGCGATTTGTCACGCTGCATGAGGCAAGTGGTAGTCACACCAGGTACTGACTGGTTTTCTCATCCACGACCCTACCTTTTTTTTTAAAGGTATCTGATTTGTGTTCCCAGTCATGTGAAATCCATAGATTAGGCCTAATGAATTTACTTCAATTGACTGATTTCCTTATATGGAACTCTTTGGAATTATTGCATGTTGCATTTATATTTTTCTTTAGTGTATAATTTCCACCTGGCACATCCAGAAGAGGACTGGCCACCCCTCAGAGACTGCTGCTTGCTCTCCAGATTTCTTCCTAGCTTCTGCCTTTCTAGGGTGTTTGCCCTAGCCACTGTGCATCTGCATTGCTTGCTCTTTAGGGTTTTAGGATGGGTATCTGTATAAGTACTTTGTGACAACTGTTGATGGAAAAAGGGATTTATAAAATACATTGATTGATTGTTTAAGATACAACGTCTGTATGAGACCAGGGCTTACAACCAGGAATGAATAAGGGGTGGGTCAGACAGAACAAGTGTGGCACATTGCAACTCATACACACAAAACATCATACCACCTTTTCACCCAGAAAAGAGAATACATTTGGTGAGACTGTTTCATGGCTGGTGCCCCGGGTAGGTGGAGATTTCACCTAAGGACCAATGGAATGGTCAAACATTTACAAACTCCGCCCACCCGGGACACCGGGACATGCGAAACAAACTCACCCACTGTAAGGTAAGGTCACTTCCAAGCATTTTCCCAAAGAGTTCTAAGTTGGCAGAAGCTCATGATAAAAACATTGTGTACTGTATGGCTACTCTGTACTTTAGTGGAATTAGATATGTTACTTAACAAGGACAATGTAGAATACAATGTATACATATAGACACCGGAACAGTGTTAAATTAAGACATTGCTTAGTACAAAGCCTTATTCAAATATTTCCCAGAGTGCCTTTCAAGTACCTTATTAAGTTACCATCTATGACTGTAATTGTTAGCGACAGAGACATGGCTGTGGCATTCATATATTTTGTGTCCTGTGGACTTCACCAAGTGAGATCCTTAGCAAATATGTTATCATAAAATTAATACAATACCATACGCATTTCATAAGGCCTCATTTTGAGGGGCTAGTTTTACACTGATACAGGGGCCTAAAACTCATACACATCTATTTGAACCAAAATCATGCCCATCATTATCATATTTCTCAGGATGAACTATTGCAGGTAAAGTAAGCCTGTATACTCATGAGGTGATACTGAAGTGATACACCATGGTACGGTGTACGGCTTTGTCAGTATAAATCAATGTATTGATCAGTCTGACAACTGATTGACAATCGATTGGCCAAGCCATTACAAAGAATCAGTTCATAATCAATAGATCAAACATGCCAACTACTAAATCAAACAATTTACTATTCAGATGACTGATGACTGATCAGGTAGGATATTCCTTTTTCTGCTTCCTCAACACAACGTGTGTTTGGTTAATCCCATGTATAACTGACAGCTATATGTTTCCAATCAACCAGAACTACGTATAACTGATTGCTATACGATTCCATTCAATTCACCCATATAACCTATCTGCAAACAATTAAACAACTTCTGAGAGAGGGGAAACAAGTATTATTTTTAATTACAGTGAGCGATTGTATTTCCTTGTCTGATTCTGTAGCACTAAACTAGAACGAGCTGGTCTGTTGTAAGGGTGTAGCTGTAGGATTACATATGCTTCTGATAAACAACCTCCCCCTTCTGGTTATGCATTTCATATTTGACTTTGATGTTCTTTAATCCAGACGAACAACAGAGGTTTCCAATGTGTGATCTGGTGATTTTCCAATTTGCCAATATCCAATTGAACCTAGTGTTTATGGAAACAGGTCTTGAGGAAAAGTTTAAGCTGTCCAGTCTAGTTAGTGTTAGTTAGCTAACTGTGTGTGGTATGTGTGTGTGTGTGTGTGTGTGTGTGTGTGTGTGTGTGTGTGTGTGTGTGTGTGTGTGTGTGTGTGTGTGTGTGTGTGTGTGTGTGTGTGTGTGTGTGTGTGTGTGTGTGTGTGTGTGTGTGTGTGTGTGTGTGTGTGTGTGTGTGAGAGAGAGAGTTGTGCTTTACAGGAAAAGAGGAGGATATCCAACAGCATCAGGAAGGAACACAACTAATCAGCCAATCTGTGGAACCCCTTAAGTGGGCTGAGGCTTCGCGTCTGTGTCTGTGTATCAGTGCTCGCATGTGTGTGTGTACGTGTAAATGCACAGATTCTCAAACCTCAATCCGGAATCCTATCTAACGTCTAACGGGCAGAGGCTCAAGTCCACTAATCAAGGCTTGAGAACCTTTTATTAAGCATTAATAAATTCCAAGACCCCTTCCACTTCAAATAATTTGGCGGAGATGAGATTTGAAAGGCTTAATATTGTGGCAATTAATCTATTGTAAGCCAAGAGCATTTTCCCTGCTCTGACTGTGGCCAGTGTGGGGGGCCAGTGTGGGGGGCAATGTTTTGAGTGGATGGTACGGGGTGAGGGGTAACTGAGTTGGTGTGTGTTTGGAGGTAACTGTTTGAATTACTTGTCCTAATTAATCAATTCATCTTTAATGCTTTTAAATTACAAGTGTGAGCGGGCAGGGGTGCCCAGTCTGAACCTTTTAAATACAAGAGAGGGCAACAAACAAGCAGAACCCTTTAGTGAAAACAGAAACAACCAACTGACCAAACAAACAAATACATTTCCACTCATTAATATTCACAATTTTGGTACTGCTGTATATTTAAAATGTGCTCATGTAGCTCGCCTGGAGTGTGGTTACTTGACCTAAAGGTCTACATATCTTAGCTAACAGAAAGGGGTCAAGGAAAGACCCCCCCGCTCCCCCACATATGTTCCCCCTCCCCTCCCATACTGAACTCAATGTTGAATCCCAATCCTGTGGCATGTTTCCACCCAATCTGACAGGTCAACAACCATGCCACAAAAATGTCCTGGAATATCAGATCGCTCCCTCGTTAGCTTCAATTGGGAAGGAAGAAGGTCTGGTGCCGGGGAGGCCGGGGATTCAGGGCAGGATTCATGGGAGAGTGTAATTTGCCGGGAGCCGAGCCGGAAAAGAGCTACAGTTTCAGGATCTTCCCATCATCCATGGACATCCACCTAATTTGGGACAGAACTGAGACTGCTCTGCAAAAAAGGCCTCTTTTCTTTATGTAAATCTGTAGCATGTTTTTATAGGTCAACAATCATTGGGGCAGGAGGACAAGGACTACTTTACCTGCTTGTCTTTAAGGAGACATTTGTCTCTTTAATAAATAAATATAGTTAAGCATTGTAAATGTAAATCTATGTGCGGATTGATATGCTGTGTCCTGTATGGGCCAGCCAGCCAGTCGGAGTGCTGCAGGTAAGAGCAGCTGCTCTGCTCTAAGTCCCAGTGAGACAGTGAAAGCAGCTTAAAGCTCCGCACAAGCCTGATAAACAAACAAGTAAGCAAATGGGGGAAAACACCCCTAAGCCAGGACAAGACGTCTGCTGCAGGAATAAACCCAACCACTAGATCTACTGCCACTAGATCTACTGCTAAGGGTCAGCCTCAGCTAACAATAGCTGACTATAGGGTCTCAATTCATACAAAAGCCAACCAAACCCCGGCCTAACCATTCATAACTGTTGTTGTTGTGTGGAATGTCGAATAGAATGCTCTGTGGATAGTTATGTGCAGTGAACTTAGAATGCATTGATTTTTTAGGGTGGTTTGAGTTGAGCCTCATACCTGGCTCTTGGTTATGAATAGAGGGAAGGGATTAGGAACAGCTCAATAATTAACCTTTGTTCATTCTTGTCCTCCCCTCCCCTCCCCTCCCCTCCCCTCCCCTCCCCTCCCCTCCCCTCCCCTCCCCTCCCCTCCTCTCCTCTCCTCTCCTCTCCTCTCCTCTCCTCTCCTCTCCTCTCCTCTCCTCTCCTCTCCTCTCCTCTCCTCTCCTCTCCTCTCCTCTCCTCTCCTCTCCTCTCCTCTCCTCCACCCCATCTCCTTAACTGCCCTTTAGAGAAACCCAAGGAGTACTTTATACCATTCCCCAAATATTAATATCCTAAATCCATATTAGTGTTCTTCTTCCCAAAAGCTGTGGTCAACAGATGGTTTCCTATGTCCCTCTCCACCCCCCATCACCACACACTCCTACTTGCCTTCCAGCTTGGACATGTGTGTCCTAAAAAGCCCCTACGGATATCTTGCTATTTCATCCCAAAGATAGATTTATTTTAATATGTCACAACATGTGCCCACACAAACATGAAAGGCTTTATGATTATGCTTTTACGAAGATAGTGTTTCATTCATGAAGGGACTGTAGGCTACTTGTGATATATAATTTGTCAGAATTATAAACCGGGTGTTGGCAACTTCTAGGCTACACTTCAAACTTAAAAACCCCAGTGTCGTGGTTCCACAGAAATCAGAAAGTTCCCAGCAGGCAAAGCTGGTTAATGTGACGTCATTCTGGTCGCAAAATGGTTGTAATGATGTCAATTCAACCACTTCAAGACTTAGAGCTTAGCATAAAGACAGAGCAACAACATTGACTAGCGTAGCTTACAATTTATTCTGCACAGTGAGATTAGCCTAGCTACGTAATGATGACTTTACATAATCCACCATCATAAGATTTGCTCTCCCACTACAGCGTTGTTCTGCTCTTTTATGAGCTAAGGGCTAAAGACTGCCCTTCCATAACCAATTAAGTGCCCTACCACTGGCTAGGAAGCTTCCCTGCTGAAGGCTTTAGCCACTGTTCAGTCATTAATTCCATGCAGCAGCAGAAGTGGCCAGTTATTAACAGTAATCCACAGGGGCTTGAACAACAGACACATTGTAGCATAAGACTACTACTGGGCTCCAGACAGCAAGCTCTCAGGAATGGTTGTTGTCTTGTGTAGAATGGGTTCAGTCAAATGTTTCTAAGGAGAGGCGCTGGTCAGTAGCTTTATCTCACAAAAAAAAAAAAAGTTTAGTCATGGGGTCAAATGTAAAATATTTTTTGCCTTCACTCTAGCTCCAACTCTAACCCTATCCCTAGCTCCAACTCTAACCCTAACACTAACTCCAACTCTAACCCTTACCCTAGCTCCAACCTAACTATAACCCTAGCTCCAACCTAACCCTAACACTAACTCCAACCTAACCTTAACCCTAGCTCCAACCTAACCCTAACACTAACTCCAACCTAACCCTACCCTAGCTCCAACCTAACCCTAACACTAACTCCAACCTAACCCTAACCCTAGCTCCAACCTAACCCTAACCCTAGCTACAACCTAACCCTAACCCTAGCTACAACCTAACCCTAACCCTAGCTCCAACCTAACCCTAACACTAACTCCAACCTAACCCTAACCCTAGCTCCAACCTAACCCTAACCCTAGCTCCAACCTAACCCAAACCCTAACCCTAGCTCCAACCTAACCCTAACCCTAGCTCCAACCTAACCCTAACCCTAACCCTAGCTCCAACCTAACCCTAACCCTAGCTCCAACCTAACCCTAACACTAACTCCAACCTAACCCTAACACTAACTACAACCTAACCCTAGCTCCAACCTAACCCTAACACTAACTCCAACCTAACCCTAACCCTAGCTCCAACCTAACCCTAACACTAACTCCAACCTAACCCTAGCTCCAACCTAACCCTAACACTAACTCCAACTTAACCCTAGCTCCAACCTAACCCTAACCCTAGCTCCAACCTAACCCTAGCTCCAACCTAACCATAACACTAACTCCAACCTAACCCTAACACTAACTCCAACCTAACCCTAGCTCCAACCTAACCCTAACCCTAGCTCCAACCTAACCCTAACCCTAGCTCCAACCTAACCCTAACACTAACTCCAACCTAACCCTAGCTCCAACCTAACCCTAACACTAACTCCAACCTAACCCTAACACTAACTCCAACCTAACCCTAACCCTAGCTCCAACCTAACCCTAACCCTAGCTCCAACCTAACCCTAACCCTAGCTCCAACCTAACCCAAACCCTAACCCTAGCTCCAACCTAACCCTAACCCTAGCTCCAACCTAACCCAAACCCTAACTCCAACCTAACCCAAACCCTAACCCTAGCTCCAACCCTAACTCTAGCTAATCAGTAATCCTAATCCTTACCTTAAACCTAACCCTAACTTCAAGTCTATCCTAACACAGGTTGTTTAGTCAGTATGCCCTGTATCTTAAAACCTGTGTTCCAGTCCTGTGTCTAATAATGTCTTGAATCCCTGAGGTAATAAAATAAGTCAATGAGCCCTTGAGCAAGTCACTTAACCCTATTTTCTACTGCACAGTAGAAGTATTCAGACCCCTTGACTTTTTCCACATTTTGTTACGTTACAGCCTTTTTCCAAAATGTGTTACATAAATAAAAATCCTTAGCAATCTTCACACAATAACCCATAATGACAAAGCAAAAACGTTTTTTTTCTCCTCATTTACATAAGAATTCAAACCATGAAATTGAGGTCTGGTGCATTTTGTTTCCATCGATCATTCTTGAGATGTTTCTACAACTTGATTGGAGTCCACCGGCGGTAAATCTGATTGATTGGACTTGATTTGGAAACCCAAACAGATCTGGCGAAGGGTACCAAAAATGTCTGCAGCATTGAATGTCACCAAGAACACAGTGGCATCCATCATTCTTAAATGAAAGTCGTTTGGAACCACCAAGACTCTTCCTAGAGCTGGCCGCCCAGCCAAACTGAGCAATCAGAAGAGAAGGGCCTTGGTCGGGGAGGTAACCAAGAACCCAATGGTCACTCTGACAGAGCTCTAGAGAACCTCTGTAGAGATGGGAGAACCTTCCAGAAGAACAACTATCTCTGCAGCACTCCACCAATCAGGACTTCATGGTAGATTGGCCAGACGGAAGCCACTCCTCATTACATTCTGCTTGGAGTTTGCCAAAAGGCACCTAAAGACTGTCAGACCATGAGAAACAAGATTCTCTGGTCTGATGATACCAAGATTGAACTCTTTGGCCTGAATGCCAAGCGTCACGTCTGGATTAAACCTGGCACCATCCCTACGGTGAAGCATGGTGGTGGCAGCATCATGCTGTGGGGATATTTTTCAGTGGCAGGGTCTGGGAGACTAGTCAGGATCGAGGCAAAGATGAACGGCGCAAAGTACAAAGAGGTCCTTGATGAAAACCTGCTCCGGACCTCAGACTGGGGCGAAGGGTCACCTTCCAACAAGACAACGACCCTAAGCACACAGCCATGACAACGCAGGAGTGGCTTCGGGACAAGTCTCTGAATTTCCTTGAGTGGCCGAGCCAGAGCTCGGACTTGAACTCGTTCGAACATCTCTGGAGAAACCTGAAAATAGCTGTGCAGCAACGCTCCCCATCCAACCTGACAGAACTTGAGAGGATCTGCAGAGAAGAATGGGAGAAACTCCTCAAATACAGGTGTGCCAAGCTTCTAGCGTCATACCCAAGAAGACTCAAGGCTGTGATTGCTGCCAAAGGTGGTTCAACAAAGTACTGAGTAAAGGGTCTGAATACTTATGTAAATGTGTTTTTTTATACATTTGCTAAAATAAAAAAATAAAAACGTTTTTGCTTTGTCATTATGGGGTATTGTGTGTAGATTGATGAGGGAAAAGATCTATTTAATCCATTTTAGAATAAGCCTGTAACGTAACAAAATGTGGAAAAAATCAAGGGGTCTGAATACTTTCTGAAGGCACTGAAAATCACTCTGGATAAGAGCATCTGCTAAATGACTCAAATGTCAAATGTAAAATGCTGGGCTAAAAACGACCCAATTTGGCCTTTTTGGTAACCCATCTTTGGGCAAATACTTAGACAGAACACACACTGGGTTGTTTAAATAACCCAACAAGTTGGGTTGTTGGGATTAGCCAAACATACAGTGGGGAGAACAAATATTTGATACCCTGCCGATTTTGCAGGTTTTCCTACTTACAAAGCATGTAGAGGTCTGTAATTTTTTATCATAGGTACACTTCAACTGTGAGAGACGGAATCTAAAACAAAAATCCAGAAAATCACATTGTATGATTTTTAAGTAATTAATTTTATTTTTGCATTTCCTTTAAAACAGCTCTCATATATTTTTGCACGTCATTTTATACACGGAAAAATGGCATGAAGCATAAAACACAGCATTTGAATATTACATTTACATTTGTTAAAAAGTACATGTTGTTAAAAATAATAGAAACAACCATGAATAAAAGTACTTTTTCTTGTAAAACATCCAATCTGTAAAAGCCATTTAAAATGTGTACAAATGATTTAACAAAAGTAAAACATTTTTAAGATATGAAAACATGTTAAAAGTCACTTTGTTAAAAAGCTGTCTTCAGTCCTTTGTACAGGAATGGGGTGAGTCCTTATCAAACTCGTTTTCTCCTGCTCTTCCGAATGAATAACCGTCCTGTCCTTCGGGGCCCAGAGGAGATCCCTCCCCTAGGCGCATCGCCCTAAGCGCCGCAGCACTGTCAGGCCGTGTCCGCCGGGATCTCGGATGTTGTGGGGGACCCTTCGCCTGGGGTCGAGGCCGATTTACATAAGCTTTTAGCCTCATTGAAACTACAACAATTTAAATGTTAGATCTTAATATGTGAAAACTGTTCAACAGAACAGATGAACAGGAATGGCATTTACTCTCATGTGTGGCTAAAAATAACAATTTGAAAGCCACGCCCCTAAAGCCATGTCTTCTGAGCCACATGATTATATATTCCATGTGACGGTTTGCTCCATGCTTACCTAATGCAGCTCTATTATTTGTTCATACTTGTCCCAGGAATTCTGCTGTGTTTTCCTGTGTTCAGCCCTGTTTCATGGGGTCCTCCTATTTATAGTCTCCAAAGGAATGCCTGGAATGACAGCATTGCAACACAAACACATCACATGTGACACTTTGCAATAAATTAGAGAATGATTGATGGTTTATTTTCTTTTTAAATGAGTGTTGAAGGCATTTCATTCCTCTCGTGGCTCTGATAGGGAGGAGGTAACTCTCTATCTCTGTATCTGAGCTCTATAGATATGCTGTATAGCAAGAAGGTACATAGCTTGAAGTGTAACTATATGTTTATGTATGGGTTATCTTTGCACTTACACAACAGATGGTGTCTGAGTGTGTTTACTGTGGTGTGTGTGCGTTTCTCTCTCTCTTTCTCTCTCTCCTTCTCTCTCTCCCTCTCTCCCTGCCCCCTTACCTCTCTCTCTTGCGCTCTCACTCACTCTCTCAATTCAATTCAAGGGGCTTTATTGGCATGGGAAACATGTGTTAACATTGCCAAAGCAAGTGAGGTCTCTCTCTCTCTCTCGCTCTCTCTCTTCTATATACAGTCATGTCCTTGCAGATCCATATCATAATTGCGTGTGTGTACATGTTCTGTATGTGTGTCTCTCTCTGTGTTAGTGTGTGTACTATACAACTATTTCAGTGTGAATTGGCTCCATTTCAAAACCCTGCCACAAAGCTCACAGACATGAGGAGTGTTTGTGTGACACTTCTAGTCACTTAGTGTCATATGTTTTTTTTGAGGGGGTCCAACTGCCATACTGTGTGATCCTGTGTGAAGATGCTGCAGGTGCTTTTTGTACCCACTTTCCCACACCACCAAGGGCACTGGGGGGCACGGACACACTTGCTAGCTATTCACCCAACACATTGTGCAAAACCCCACCCTCACAATAGGATTGAATGCTTCCCCTGCAGCTTATCAATGGGCACTGCTATCACTGCCCACCTATTCAAACCAGGGCGAGATTAAAACCCAGCCGCTCATAAGGGCAGCAGGTAGCCTAGTGTTTAGAGTGTTGGACTACTAACTGAAAGGTTGCAAGTTCAAATCCCTTGGCTGACAAGGTACAAATCTGTCGTTCTGCCCCTGAGCAGGCAGTTCCTAGGCTGTTGTTGAAAATAAGAATTTGTTCTTATTTTGCTATCACTTTGTCAGAGCTTACCTCTTTTATGAAAGAAAACCTTAAGGAAAAATAGGCCTCTGCATTCCTTTACCTTTCCTTCATATAGAGAGCAGAGAGTAAAGGGGATTCCTCTAGTCTGATGCTGATCTGACATTAAAGTGTAAAACAGAACAGTAGAGTGGAGAGATCAAAATCTACACTATGCTCCCGGGTGGCGCAGTGGTTAAGGGCGCTGTACTGCAGCGCCAGCTGTGCCATCAGAGTCCCTGGGTTTGCGCCCAGGCTCTGTCGTAACCGGCCGCGACTGGGAGGTCCGTGGGGCGACGCACAATTGGCCTAGCATCGTCCGGGTTAGGGAGGGCTTGGTCGGTAGGGATGTCCTTGTCTCATCGCGCACCAGCGACTCCGGTGGGGGGCCGGGCACAGTGCGCGCTAACTAAGGTTGCCAGGTACAAGGTGTTTCCTCCGACACATTGGTGCGGCTGGCTTCCGGGTTGGATGCGCGCTGTGTTAAGAAGCAGTGCGGCTGGTTGGGTTGTGTATCGGAGGACGCATGACTTTCAACCTTCGTCTCTCCCGAGCCCGTACGGGAGTCGTAGCGATGAGACAAGATAGTAGCTACTACAACAATTGGATACCACGAAATTGGGGAGAAAAAGGGGGTAAAATTCAAAACAAACAAACAAAAAAAATAAAATCTACACTATGAAGACCTACCTGTCATGTCGGGCCTGACATCTAAATGACTTTCTGTTCATGAATCTCAGGAAGGGGCCACGGAGATGGGTGGGCCTAAAGATGGTCCTGTGTTGCTCAGTGTTCTCCTGTTGGACTTAGTTGGTACCAGTGTGGTTCTATAAGCAAGTCAGCGGGTACTAAAAATACATGCAGCCTCTGTATTGTTGCTACATCACTTTGAATCAGAAGGGTCCAATTTGTAGCGAGGCCTAGTCCATAAAGTGTCTCGGAAACATTTAGTAGCGCGCTGCAAGCAGAGGGTACACAAGGCCTCACACAGCTTCCCGTTAGCTATGCATGCTTCCTCTGTTGCTGTGCATGCTTCCTCTGTTGCTATGCATGCTTCCTCTGTTGCTGTGAATAGAGAGAGGGAACTGGGATGGTCCAAAGCAGTATTAGACTGAGTGCTCAATCTCTCGCTTTCTCTTTCCTCACTCCTGCCCTTTTCCTCTCTATCTCTTTCTCATCTCTTTGTCTACTTCTGTGTCACTCTTTCTTGTTCTTTTCCTCACCCCCTCTCATCTCTCTGTTTTGTCTCTCTCTAGTGTGATGCACCCTGAAGCCTCACCATGGAGACAGGGCGTCTGACTCACTGTTCTGTCCGTGTTCTGCAGCCAGGGTAACCTTTCAGGGATGATCTGTGTTACTGGGTGACTGTGAGGTAATGGTTAGAGAGGTTGGCAGCACAATGTGACACCACAGACGTTCGCTTACTGCATCCCTTGGAACTCTGAATTTGTAACTTCCGAACTTTATTTAAACTTTTAGATCAGAATAATTAATCATTGCCCGCATTCGCCAAGGCCAAAATCCAACAGACATGCAGTCCCAATTTACAGATATTTCATTTTATTTACATGCTGCAGCATTACTTGTCTAGCCACAGTTTTACTCTGCATAAGTGTTAAAATGGTCACAATAAGGATTTTAACCAACAAACATTTCATTGCCTCAACTGCCAAGCAATGTAATCATTCTCTTTTTCGCTCTACTTTGTCTTGGCTCTTACACTCGAAGGGGGAAAGAAAGTGAAGTGAAACATGATATTACCCCAAACGGTTTAACAAAAAAATCAAATCCCTAAAATAATTCCTTAATACAGAGTAGATTATTAATCATTCCATAGTTTGTTCCACTGTTTTATTACACTATCGCAATAAAAACCTTGCAGGGCCGGAGTCCATTAAATCATTTTAAAATCACTGCTCGCTAAAGTTCACCTAACATTGTAAAACAAAAAATAAACAAACGACCACGCTTATTTTAGAAACACTAAACAGACTCAGTGATAGATTTACGAGGGAGGTAGTCAAAGAGCCTCTCTTCTTGTTATTTGGGGAGATGGAAAAGGGGCGACGGTTCCATGAATGCAGCCCCAGTACTTGTGCATTATTTCATTGTGTGGCGTTTCCTTTCGTCAGCCTCATGTAAAACTCAGGCATCCTCATAAAACAGCTTCTAGAGCAGCATTAACGTGTTAACACATTAACTGTACGTACTTAGCACTTTTGTCATTTAAATTGTGGAAAACGTTTTCCTCCTCAGATGGATGGGGGCTTTAATGAATGCTATTCATGTATGTGGATTTCCACACGACTCCACTGTAGACTTTACAACTGTTCTCTCCTCTCCTCCTGTCAATACAAGGTTGAAACAAGTGTTCATTTCATCATTCATCATTTTGATCCTCTGATTTTTCTAATAGGGTCGACTGACTCAAACCCAAACTACATGCCAACTTTTAGGTCGGCTCGTTTGACTCCATGAAAAACAATGATGGCTTGGAGACAGACTGTAGTTAGTTGAAGAGCACCTACTGACTCAGCTCACTGTATTGTAAGTTAATAAAAGCTTCTGATAAGTGACATGTCAGTATGATGAATTATATTGCCGATATGAAGTGTGAAGAGATGGTGTTGATGGCCCCTCTCTCATGCCAGCCCAGACAATGCCAGCACAGCCCCCATGGAGACACATGGCCCGGGTCCCAAATGGCACCATATTCCCCATAGTGCAGTACCATATGGCTCTGCTCAAAAGTAGTACACTTTATAGGGAATATGGTGCTATTTGAGACACAGGCACGGTGACATGGTCAGTGAGGTATTGTTGGGGAAAATGCCATGCAAAGACACTGTGTTGGTATCTATTTACTTCTATACTCAATGAGTAATTCAATGTTTTTCATATTCAATGTCTCTCTAGCCATTGACTTGTGTGAATTCAGATCATATTAAGAGCAGTTTTTTTTACAGTCTTTTTAAGAAAGAGCTATGAGACATTATATAATACAAATAATCATGATTTTGAGAGGTAGAAAATCTCCATGAAATAGTCCCTGATATCTTCATGCCGGTCATAGATGGCTGAGAGCAGTTTAGACTATGTGTTATTACACTATAATTACATGGCTCACCATCCTCCCTTTCCTTAATCCTTTCCCACTCCTCCCCTGGGGCCAAAAACCCAATCTTGACCACCAGTGTCCTATTCCTTCTATACAGAACAGAGATGGAACAGTACATTAATGTAATGGTTAATAACATTGATATAAATGTTACTAAAATTAATATAATGGTTGTTTAATTAGGTTAAACCGCTTCAACAGGAAGACAAAAGTCACATTTCAGTTGTGTGCAATTGACCAATAAAGTAATCTTAAAGGTCAATTCTCTTCTATTCACTCCAATGTATCAGGCAATATCATAACATTATATAGTAGGCAAATGTAAATGTACTGGGGATTGTGTTCCAAAGACAAAAGAGTATGTTGAATACACTTTAAAAAATGTGTTTATGGAATCAAGTGAGATTTAAGTGTCCTTTGGTTTTGAGATAGCAGATATTTCATAACATGTGTTTAGAGTACTTTCAGGAGACATCTGCAATGTGCGCAACTGTGCATAACCTTGAAAGCCATAGGCCTACTGTATATCTGGACACCTGCAGAAGGGATGTTTTGACTGTGTGTCATGTATCTCATACTGTAGTAGAAAACAAACTGATACAAATCCCTCCACACTCCAATAGCTCTTCAACTTCTACTTACATGTTATAGTAGTAACTGTAAACTCAACCATCTTTCACACACAAACTTGAAATAATGGGATGGCATTCGCCTTTTTATTGCTAGTTATTCATTTGTGTATCTGTCTGAAGATACAAAGTAAGTCAAATCTGTGGGAATGTACAGTGGCTGGCTGTCTGCCCTGAGGACCTGCGTCAGACAGACGGTTAAAGCAACAGTGTTTTTATGGAAGTTGTAGATTAGATGAGTATGCCTGGCCAGGTGGGCTTTATGGTCTGGTGGAACAAGGGAACAGTTTGGCCCTATAGTCAGTAGATATGAAGTAAGTAAACAAATACTTTATTGGATATATATCATCCTTTTATCAATATTGGTTCACCTCTCATTTTAGTCCTCTCAGTGCACAGTAATCGATTTAAAAAAATTATTTCATAAAAAGTCAACTCTACAGCCATTGGACCAAATGCAGGGTGGTATGTCTTCCATGTTGACCTTGTCGACCCCGCATGACCTCTCTGCTCAGGGCCCTTAGTAAGTGTTACTGCTCCTGGGCTGCAACAAAATAGTCAAACATTATGTCAACGACAATTAATTTAGGTCTGAATGCACCTGACCCTGATCTAATTCCCTTTGAAAGGACGGGGCTCCATCTCTATACTATATTTAACAATGACCTCACTGCCAGAAGATCTTCCAGAGGATGAAATGTGCTTTTATTTATTTATTGTACCTTTTTATTACTACATAAAGTGTCCCTAAGAGCTCTGTGAGGATGAGCACAGATCCCAGAGACAACAAACCTGTGCTTTGAGGTGAGGAAATCAGTCATGGAATATTGCCTATATTCAAACACCCTACAAACATTACCTACCAAACCACCTACAAACATGACCTACCAAACCACCTACAAACATTACCTAACAAACACCCTACAAACATTACCTACCAGACACCCTACAAACATGACCTACCAGACACCCTACAAACATGACCTACCAGACACCCTACAAACATGACCTACCAGACACCCTACAAACATGACCTACCAGACACCCTACAAACATGACCTACCAGACACCCTACAAACATGACCTACCAAACCATCTACAAACATGACCTGCCAGACACCCTACAAACATGATCTACCAGACACCACATATTTATCTCAAATGTTGTTCACAAATTTGTTACATCCTTATTAGTGAGCATTTCTCCTTTGACGAGATAATCCATCCACCTGACAGGTGTGGCATATCAAGAAGCTGATTAAAGCATGATCATTACACAGGTGCACCTTGTGCGGGGGACAATAAAAGGCCACTCTAAAATGTGCAGTTTTGTCACACAGCACAATGCCACATATGTCTCAAGTTTTGAGGGAGCATGCAATTGGGATGTCCACCAGAACTGTTTAATTTAATTAAATGTTCTACCATAAGCTGCCTCCAACGTTGTTTTAAGGAATTTGGCAGTACGTCCAACCGGCTTCACAACCGCAGACCACTTGTAACCACGCCAGCCCAGGACCTCCACATCCAGCTTCTTTACCTGCGGTATCGTCTGCGGGGAGGTGGGGCTGGGTGCTGAGGAGTATTTCTGTCAGTAATAAAGCCCTTTTGTGGGGAAAACTCATTCTGATTGGCTGGGCCTGGCTCCCCAGTGGGTGGGCCTGGATCCCCAGTGGGTGGGCCCCTGCTCAGTCATGTGAAATCGATTAGATTAGGGCCTAATGAATTTATTTCAATTGACGGATTTCCTTTTATGAACTTTTATGTTGCGTTTATATCTTTGTTCAGTATATATGTCAAATTAATAAAGTATTTCCCAACTAGCATTCACAGCTACGACACAAGCCTCAAGCCAGCTCGCTATGCTTGCAAAACATGTTAAATTGGACACATGAGGACACCACTCAAACCCAAACAAAATCTATCATAGACCCTCACATTGGGCATTGACCATTCCTTGCCTTGACTTCTGTGGACACCCCAACACCCCCCAAAATCAGCACATGCACAATAACCCAACCTCCACACCCCTCTACTGGGGGTCCAGAGCGGAGTGGAGGACTGGAGTGACAGATTGGCCTTACATGTCCACTAACGGCCACTTTAACATGCTGGAGGTCAAGGGATTAGTGGTCTGGGTCACTTCCACAGCTAGAGTTCTAATATAAACCGTACTAAGAGGTCAGTGTCCAAGAGCGGGAGGTCCCCCCTCTCTCCCCCTCCTCCACACCCTCCCTCCCCCCTCCAACCCCTCCCCCTTCCAAGAGGGCAGGCTGGCACCCCATTCCTCTCCTCTTTTATTTCCGTAAGTCATGCAGAACTCACGAGTGAACATGCTAAGTTTGAGCTCATCGGATTAGGCTCTGAGATAGGGATAGACCAGGGAGAACTCTTAAGGAATACTGTGGCGCTTCCTGTGTTCTCTTCACAGCCCAACACAGACCAACACTCTGACATAGTCAGTGAGAATTAATGGAGTAAACCTATAATCCAAAGTAACACTGACGAACCACTGCTGGAGAAAGAAATGCCTGTGATATTTGGTGTATTTATTGAGACTGTAGTTCAGATTTTGGATTTGACTTTTCAGTTTGAAGTCTGTATTACCGTAAAAGAGAAGAAGGTATTTTGGTCACCTGTTGGTTGAGGCAGTCCCTCCTTGTCCCTCTTCTCTCTCGCTTCGTCCTGTAGATTTCTTCCTTCTTTTGTTCTTTGTTCTTTCACCAATAATAGCTCCCATTCAGTGGAGAGAGGTAAAACAGTCAACAGTCACATCACATCATATCAAAGTTGGTATTCAAAGTGAATTACTGTCTGAACAACACCACCGCTGTTCTTCAGGGAAACTCCGGGGGAAGATGGTACTTTTTGTTGACACCATACTGTCTCTAAGTTGGTTTGGTGAGCCGAAACTTCAAAACTAGTATCAACTTGTTCTTAATGACACCAAATACCGTAATGACATACTGTAGGTATCAGATCAAAGATGACAGAACCAGACTGCATCCTATTACACTAGGTTTTCCTATGCATGCTTATGTTGTTGGACCACCAAATGGGATGAACTAGAGTATCTATTTTAGCTGAATTAACCAGTGGGGTTTCATGTGGTAGGAGGCAGTCTTTTGAAATGATAAAACAAAGACAGAAGTATGTTATGTGACGATCGAAGTATATGATGATAGAGGTATGGTATGTGACGATGACGGTGACCAAATTCAGCCAGAGGCAGGGGGTGTAGAGGCTAAAATCTGAAGGGCACAGTCAATGTGGGAGTCTGGTCGTGGTAGAGGAAGCACCATGGAATGCTGTGCAGTTTCTTCTTGTTTGCGGACGTTGTTGTGTGGAGGGAGGAGGTTGTTGGGATCAGTGAGTAGCAAAAGGAGAAAGAGGGGGATAGAAAGGAGGGCTGAAAGGGATGTAGGAGCTGAGGGCTTGACCTCTGAGTCGTAACCTTTGTTCTTATCAATGGGTTTATGTTTCACGGACCCTCGTGCTACAATCGCTCTACTTGGGCATCCCTTCCTCCTCTCTTCCTTCTTCTATCTCTCTGTTATTCCCTCTTTCCCCCATCTCTCTGTTATTCCCTCGTTCCCCCATCTCTCTGTTATTCCCTCGTTCCCCCCATCTCTCTGTTATTCCCTCGTTCCCCCCGTTTCTCTGTTATTCCCTCGTTCCCCCGTCTCTGTTATTCCCTCGTTCCCCCCATCTCTCTGTTATTCCCTCGTTCCCCCATCTCTCTGTTATTCCCTCGTTCCCCCCATCTCTCTGTTATTCCCTCTTTCCCCCGTCTCTCTGTTATTCCCTCGTTCCCCCCGTCTCTCTGTTATTCCCTCGTTCCCCCGTCTCTCTGTTATTCCCTCTTTCCCCATCTCTCTGTTATTCCCTCATTCCCCCCATCTCTCTGTTATTCCCTCTTTCCCCCATCTCTCTGTTATTCCCTCTTTCCCCCATCTTTCTGTTATTCCCTCCCCCCCATCTCTTTGACATAGTTTAACCATAGACAGGAGCAACCCACTCCTCCTCATCACTAGGAGGACAGAGGGGCAGAGGGGATGTGGGTTGGTTGAAGAATGTTTACCTCTGGTGAGTTAGTTAATTCTCATTTCCTCCTCAACAGTTCCTGTGCAAATGTAATGTCAAATTCTGGAGGGAGTGATCGTGGACACGGGCCCCTCAGAGCTATAGCTGCTCAGGACGAGGTTCAAATGGGGATCAAGGTCAGGTTACACTCCTCCTCACATGTGGGAACACTGCTCAGGGAAATCAGCTCCATGCAATTGTGTGTGTTTACGGAAAACAGTTTGTAAGTTAGGAAATGAGCACTCTATGGGCCCCAATGGAAATCAGAAGCTCACCCTTCCAGTTGCAACCATAAAAGTGTTATTTTCAATGTTAACATATGTGACTTTAGCAGGTCTTTAGTGTGCCTAGTGCTCCTCCTTATCAGATTTACTCTAGTGGCCCTGTGATATGATGTGTTTGGTTGTACTCTGTCTGGAGAAAGCCTGGGCTTGACAATTATCATGAAACTGAGCCTTAGTGTAGTCTACATTCCACATTATTATTTTGTATTATGTTTGACATTGTTGTCTGACACCATTTATAGTTATGGGTCAATTTTTGGGTTGGAGCAGGACTCTTATCATGTCTACCATAGGTTATCATGCAACAGCCAGCTCACCAAGAGCTCAGCCCCTTGAGTTTGTCTCCAGTCCGCTTCTTTATTTGTTGAAATTACAGTCTGGGGTGTTTGGGTTATAGAAGGTCATTTCATTATAGTGTTTAAGTAGCCACAAGATTGACACACAGACACAGAGGGAAGAGGGTGGTAAAAACACGTATCTGTATGCAAACTGTATGCAAAACTCACCCTTTAATTTGGTTTATTTTCCACCAAATGAACCTTGAATTGGCTTTCTTTACAATGAGTCAGAGGTTCTAGTCTTTCTTCTAGCTTTTTTATAAATGTTTATTTTATCATATTTGCTGTATGGAATGATACAATAAAGCTTTACTCTGAATTTGTGTATGTAATTGTATTTATAATGAATCCCCATTAGTTCCTGGCAAGGCAGCAGCTACTCTTCCTGCAGTCCAGCAAAATTAAAATTAAAAAAATTAAACATTACAATATATTCACAACAGATTTCACAACACATTAAGTGTGTGCCCTCAGGCCACTACTATAATACCACATATTTACAACACAAAATCCATGTGCACGTGTGTGTATAGAGCATATGTTATCGTGTGTGTGTGTGTATGCAAGTCTGTGCCTGTGTTTATGTCTCTTTGTAGTCCCAGCTGTTCCATAAGGTGTATTTGTATTTTTTTTAATGTAATTTTACTGCTTGCATCAGTTACTTGATGTGGAATAGTTCCATGTAGTACTTGACTCTATCTTTGTAGTACTGTGCACCTCCCATAGTCTGAATACCAAAGGTTTGCTCTCAGAGTGTCAAAAACAAAGCTTGGCTCTGTAAAGTCTTGCTAAATGGCCCCACTGGACTGAGGGGCAGCTCCGGACTGAGGGGCAGCTCCGGACTGAGGGGCAGCTCGGGACCGAAGGGCAGCTCCGGACTGAGGGGCAGCTCGGGACTGAGGGGCAGCTCGGGACTGAGGGGCAGCTCGGGACTCAGGGGCAGCTCCGGACTGAGGGGCAGCTCCGGACTGAGGGGCAGCTCGGGACTGAGGGGCAGCTCGGGACCGAAGGGCAGCTCCGGACTGAGGGGCAGCTCCAGACTGGCCGACGACTCTGGCAGATCCTGGCTGAATGGTGGCGCTGGCGGATCCTGGCTGACTGGCGGCTCTGGCGGATCCCGGCTGAATGGCGGCGCTGGCGGATCCCGGCTGACTGGCGGCTCTGGAAGATCCTGGCTGACTGGCAGCTCTGGAAGATCCTGGCTGACTGGCGGCTCACAAAGACAGGGAACAAACACCCACAAAACCCAACACAAAACAGGCTACCTAAATATGGTTCCCAATCAGAGACAATGCCTAACACCTGCCTCTGATTGAGAACCATATCAGGCCAAACATAGAAATAAATCAAATCAAATCAAATGTATTTATATAGCCCTTCGAACATCAGCTGATATCTCAAAGTGCTGTACAGAAAACCAGCCTAAAACCCCAAACAGCAAGCAATGCAGGTGTAGAAGCACGGTGGCTAGGAAAAACTCCCTAGAAAGGCCAAAACCTAGGAAGAAACCTAGAGAGGAACCAGGCTATGTGGGGTGGCCAGTCCTCTTCTGGCTGTGCCGGGTGGAGATTATAACAGAACATGGCCAAGATGTTCAAATGTTCATAAATGGCCAGCATGGTCCAATAATAATAAGGCAGAACAGTTGAAACTGGAGCAGCAGCACGGCCAGGTGGACTGGGGACAGCAAGGAGTCATCAAGTCAGGTAGTCCTGAGGCATGGTCCTAGGGCTCAGGACCTCCGAGAGAGAGAAAGAAAGAGAGAAAGAGAGAATTAGAGAGAGCACACTTAAATTCACACAGGACACCGAATAAGACAGGAGAAGTACTCCAGATATAACAAACTGACCCTAGCCCCCGACACATAAACTACTGCAGCATAAATACTGGAGGCTGAGACAGGAGGGGTCAGGAGACACTGTGGCCCCATCCGAGGACACCCCCGGACAGGGCCAAACAGGAAGGATTTTACCCCACCCACTTTGCCAAAGCACAGCCCCCACACCACTAGAGGGATATCTTCAACCACCAACTTACCATCCTGAGACAAGGCTGAGTATAGCCCACAAAGATCTCCGCCACGGCACAACCCAAGGGGGGGGCGCCAACCCAGACAGGATGACCACATCAGTGACTCAACCCACTCAGGTGACACACCCCTCCCAGGGACGGTATGAGAGAACCCCAGTAAGCCAGTGACTCAGCCCCTGTAATAGGGTTAGAGGCAGAGAATCCCAGTGGAAAGAGGGGAACCGGCCGGGTAGAGACAGCAAGGGCGGTTCGTTGCTCCAGAGCCTTTCCGTTCACCTTCCCACTCCTGGGCCAGACTACACTCAATCATATGACCCACTGAAGAGATGAGTCTTCAGTAAAGACTTAAAGGTTGAGACCGAGTTTGCGTCTCTGACATGGGTAGGCAGACCGTTCCATAAAAATGGAGCTCTATAGGAGAAAGCCCTGCCTCCAGCTGTTTGCTTAGAAATTCTAGGGACAAATAGGAGGCCTGCGTCTTGTGACCGTAGGTATGTACGGCAGGACCAAATCAGAGAGATAGGTAGGAGCAAGCCCATGTAATGCTTTGTAAGCAGTAAAACCTTGAAATCAGCCCTTGCTTTGACAGGAAGCCAGTGTAGGGAGGCTAGCACTGGAGTAATATGATCAAATGTTTTGGTTCTAGTAAGGATTCTAGCAGCCGTATTTAGCACTAACTGAAGTTTATTTAGTGCTTTATCCGGGTAGCCGGAAAGTAGAGCATTGCAGTAGTCTAACCTAGAAGTGACAAAAGCATGGATTCATTTTTCTGCATCATTTTTGGACAGAAAGTTTCTGATTTTTGCAATGTTACGTAGATGGAAAAAAGCTGTCCTTGAAACAGTCTTGATATGTTCTTCAAAAACAACCATTATGATTCATTGTCAGATTCAACAGAAGATCTCTTTGTTTGTTGGGACCTAGAACAAGCATCTCTGTTTTGTCCGAATTTAAAAGTAGAAAGTTTGCAGCCAAACACAGGCTTCTAGCGAGGGCAATTTTGGGGCTTCACCATGTTTCATTGAAATGTACAGCTGTGTGTCATCCGCATAGCAGTGAAAGTTAACATTATGTTTTCGAATGACATCCCCAAGAGGTAAAATATGTAGTGAAAACAATAGTGGTCCTAAAACGGAAACTTGAGGAACACCGAAATGTACAGTTGATTTGTCAGAGGACAAATCATTCACAGAGACAAACTGATATCTTTCCGACAGATAAGATCTAAACCAGGCCAGAACTTGTCCGTGTAGACCAATTTGGGTTTCATATCTCTCCAAAAGAATGTGGTGATCGATGGTATCAAAAGCAGCACTAAGGTCTAGGAGCACGAGGACAGATGCAGAGCCTCGGTCTGATGCCATTAAAAGGTAATTTACCACCTTCACAAGTGCAGTCTCAGTGCTATGATGGGGTCTAAAACCAGACTGAAGCATTTCGTATATATTGTTTGTCTTCAGGAAGGCAGTGAGTTGCTGTGCAACAGCCTTTTCTAAAATGTTTGAGAGGAATGGAAGATTCGATATAGGAATGGACAAACTAGACTAAATAGACAAACTAGACACACAACATAGAATGCACACCCAGCTCACGTCCTGACCAATACTAAAACAAGGAAAACACAAAAGAACTATGGTCAGAACGTGACATCCTGTATTCTCCCATAGGGGGTTCCCGTTCTGTAAAGTTCTGTCTCTATTCTCCCATAGGGGGTTCCCCTTCTTTAAAGTCCTGTTTCTATTCTCCCGTAGGGGGTTCCCCTTCTGTAAAGTCCTGTTTCTATTCTCCCATAGGGGGTTCCCCTTCTGTAAAGTCCTGTTTCTATTCTCCCATAGGGGGTTCCCCTTCTGTAAAGTCCTGTTTCTATTCTCCCATAGGGGGTTCCCCTTCTGTAAAGTCCTGTTTCTATTCTCCCGTAGGGGGTTCCCCTTCTGTAAAGTCCTGTTTCTATTCTCCCATAGGGGGTTCCCCTTCTGTAAAGTCCTGTTTCTATTCTCCCATAGGGGGTTCCCCTTCTGTAAAGTCCTGTTTTTATTCTCCCATAGGGGGTTCCCCTTCTGTAAAGTCCTGTTTTTATTCTCCCATAGGGGGTTCCCCTTCTGTAAAGTTCTGTTTCTATTCTCCCATAGGGGGTTCCCCTTCTGTAAAGTCCTGTTTCTATTCTCCCATAGGGGGTTCCCCTTCTGTAAAGTCCTGTTTTTATTCTCCCATAGGGGGTTCCCCTTCTGTAAAGTCATGTTTCTATTCTCCCATAGGGGGTCCCCTTCTGTAAAGTCATGTTTCTATTCTCCCATAGGGGGTTCCCCTTCTGTAAAGTCCTGTTTTTATTCTCCCATAGGGGGTTCCCCTTCTGTAAAGTCCTGTTTCTATTCTCCCATAGGGGGTTCCCCTTCTGTAAAGTCCTGTTTTTATTCTCCCATAGGGGGTTCCCCTTCTGTAAAGTCATGTCACCTTCCTCTCACAAGGTTTATGGAGATACGTAGGGCTCTGTAGAAAATTAGGTTTGCTCAAATGACAAAATAATGAAAAAGGCTTTTGTTTCATTGAAAGTCTTGAGACCATAGTCAATGCCTGTGTAGAAACTGCACAATAACAAAACAGACTGATGATGTAACAGATTCTGTACCTGACACACACTGTGACGTTGTTTTTCTGTAATCCTGGTTGTTGTCTTACTACCTCCACACGCAGAACTCCTAATCACACATGGCCGTATGATCGTAGGGTACAGCTTAAAAATACCTACATGGGGAAGACGTAAGAGACACTGACGATAGACATTTACACCATGTGTCCAGACTCTGACATTACTGCTAATCCTCACATGGAAAATCTTATTCTGTCTACCTGATCTGAAACTCACTCTGAAACTGAAGCGGTTTGTGTTGTTTCATCTCAGGAGAATAAGGACAGACAATGTACTGTTTTAGTTGACTCATGTCTGTTATGTGGTGATATGTCATAAAAGTTACAATGGTTGTTTTGTTTGACCAAACCAAAGCGAGATTATAAGCGAGATCAACAGAGTAGCTAATGTGTCTCATGTTTCAGTTCCACTGGCGTAAAAACATGGTACAAACAGCCAATCTAGTGCAGTTCAATCCTAAATATGAGTTTACAAAACAACGAGTCAACATCACTCAGGAAATAACTCTCCAATGGGGCTTTCCCCCTTACTTAAAAAACAAGGATCTTGTCTTTGTTTACAAGCACAAAACAATCTCTGAGTTTGTCACACACAAAAATAAATGTTTATCTCCTCCAGTCATTTTGGCTTTGAACTAGTTATTACACCGTCTGCTATAGTCCAGGAAATCATGTGTGTGCCCTACTTATTTCTTTTAACAACAAAAAAATGTCACTCCACATCCACAATAAACTTTATTGCTCTGTTACAACCAAGCAATCATTGAAAAACTAATTTAAGCTAATGAATGTATTAAGAATTGATCATGTTGTCTTTCAATTACAGTAAGTTATACTGTGTCTGATTGACTTAGAGCTCCCATATCCTTTCCCCATGCCACATTACAACACCAGCCCAAACTTCAATGGATAAATGCCTCATGTTGCATTACCTTCACTCAGTTCAGGTACTTGACCAATCTCTGCCAACTCACACCACTTCAGCATTTAGCTATGCTCTAGTCACAGTCAGAGTTGCTTTTCGTCCCCCCCATTACACAGAGAGAGATACCCGAGGGAGTGTCTAGAAATCCTTATAGGTAAAGTGCAGATTCAAAGTTGTTTGCCATATCCCATCAACACTGAACCCACAGGTAGGGGGAGGGGCTTCCCCCATGATCACACCAGCATCGTTCACACACCACAGCTCACCAATAGGACGAGAGGAGAGGGTGCGCGCGTGCGAGAGACTAGTCCAGTCCTCACTCTAAAAGGGTTTTGTTTCAAGTAATGTCACTGTGAAACGTTACAATATATTGCATCAATCTTGATGACTTAATCCCCTTCATCCCTAGGTACATAGGGATAAACATAGCTGTAAAAAGTACCACTAATTGTGAATAACGTACAATACCTAGTTCTCACCAGATTCCCAGCTCTTAGATATTTCCAGATCTGAAAGTTCTGTGGCCAGCAAAAACAAGTGTATATTCCGATATACAAACAATATAATCTATAATTATCTTCTGTTCTAAGAATTAAAGATACATGACATGTTGGTTTGTGGTGACACTTCATGACACAATGGTCTACTTATTATTTCACTTTGTTGCTTTACCCATATCTCCGTTTCTCATGCTAGCCATGGCTCCCTGGGCTCAGTGATCTCTCCTGTCATTTGAAGCTGCAGCCGCAAACCTCAGCAAGCACAAAGCTGGAGGGGTGTTGTTTGATTAATGACCGTCGCGTTGATACATTCCCTCACATGTGGTTTGGCTATTGTGTCACATGGTTAACCAACACAGAACAGATCTGGGGTCAATTGAAATACAGCTATATTTCTTGTCCTCTGTTTTTCTTCTATTCATTACTTTGTCATCTGCCAACAAAAAATAATCATCCAAAGGGCCTTCTTATTTCAACCTGTCATTATTCTTCTCTTTCCAAAGGTTTTAAAAACACATCTTTTTCACATTATTCACACACATATTTTGGCATTAATTCATGTCACATATCAGTTTGCAAACAATGTAAAAAAAAAAAAGTTTATAAAGCCGCACACAAACATAGTCTCTTTCTTTCAGCTCAATCCCCCTTGTGTGCTGCCTTAGATTTACATTAGAAGTGCCCCTCCAAGAAGGCATAAGGTCATTGGCCACAGATAAAATCATGTCAAATCTACCGTAGCTTTGATTGGACTAGCGAGCTAGAAAAGCGGTCATCATCATGACGACAGTCTACTGGCAAATCCTTTTCAATCCTTGTCATACTGTATGAAGATAAATTATAGATCAAATGTATCGTGCTCATCGTCCATTGGACATAAACATTACACAAAAAACGCAAATTCAACAATGAGTGGTTTGGAAGGAATCAGTGGCTAACTGCAAGCGTTGCAAAGCAATCACTATTTTGCTTCCCCTGCCTGCTATTTGGTGGACAAGGTGTGTGGTCCAAGTCTGGGTTTGAGGATTTAAAACATCTGTCTGAAATTGTATTTTTTCCAAGCTTAAAAGGATAAACATTCACTCACAACCCCATGGGCCAGAAAAGGTTCAATACATTGGCCATGCTGTCAATCCAGAATGTCTTCTGCTGTGTTCAAAACACCTGGAAACTCTGAACTGGGAAATCTCAGACTTCAGTGAGTTCAAGACAACTGTAAACTCTGTAAAAAAAAACTAGCTCCGACTGGGAAAATACAATTTTCAATGGTCATCCAACTTGGAATTCCAAGTTGGGAATCCAAAAAATGTATTGTGTGATGCTGCATAAATTAGCTCATGTGCTTTTCTTCACAAAGAGGAGATACTATATAATGTTGTTGGTTCTGTAACCATGTTTGCGAGTGACAGTGTTTTCCCATTCAAATATTTGTTTTCAACAAAAAGTTCAGTAATAGATCATTCCAGTTTGCGAGAGTTGTTTTGCTTGCGAAATGTGCTGTCTGAGCTTAGGTATATTGTCTATAGAAAGTGGATCCTCGTGATTGCATATTGCATATTCCTTCCTTTTAAGACCACATACTGTAGGCCTAATAAAATACTTCAAATGGTAGGCTAACCATGTCTCTCTCTCTCTCTCTCTCTCTCTCGATTTCTGTGTGTGGTGAATTAAAGAAGAGTAAAGTTAAGGCCAGATCATCTTGATCAATTTGTCTGTAGTAACATCTATCTGAATTTCTGTCAGTGTCCATTTTGAAAATGCTAAAGGAATAGGCCTACCTCGTCGCACCTCATTTGCTTGCACTAGCCTATACTTAGTGCTAACTGTTAATGATATAAGAACAAACATTATGAATTTACTGAACATAAATGTAATAATGTTTGTGTATGAGTCAAAAGTCAAAACTCATGTTGCCGTTCGTTATTACTGAAGGACAATGTGGTTCTTATCGACTTACACAAATCGACTTACACAAGGAGTCAGTAGTAACCACATTTGTTTAAGCAAGTCAGCTATGCTTAAAAAAGGTAGAAAATGAGGCTGAATGAACTGTTTCGCTGCCAGCCAAGGCTCCTCTGATAGCCAGGTGTAGTGGTGGTAAGGATTCACTCCATGGTGCTGAAAAGAAAGCTCTGCTGTCGGGACAGCTTTATGTAGGCCCCAACAGTTTGTGGGCACTGTTTGAAGCCATTATACTGCAATGAATGTATAGTTTAGTGCTGTGCTGTGCTGTGTCGTGGCTTTGCTGGCATGCATCAACAACAAAAAAATGGAGTTTGCCCCACCAAGATTTACATGCTAAAATCGTCACAGGTGGTCTCATTGAAATAGAGTAGGCTGCCTACATGGGCGGAGAATAACATGGCAGTTAACTTGAATACGAAATTCACTTCAATATGACTGTAGTTTACTACAGTGTCTGTAAATAAAGGGAGCTCAACCAACGGGAGTCGAAGTACAATCAAAATATTTTATCATCATTGAAAAGGAAAAGGCACAACACGCACATAGGTTAGACTATTATGGTGAGCGAGCATTGCACCTTTTAATTTTCATAAGTATTGTTTACCCATTTATTTGTCTGTGCCTGTAAATCGTCCTCCTAAAAGGTAAGGTATGGTTAGGCTACAGTTTACTACATTGCCTAGTAATAGGACTAAATATTGATTGCCTGTATTTCTCTGTCTCTCCAACTCTGCTCTCTTCAAACTACTTCTAACATATTGGCTGATATAGCCCAGTAATACAATATAAGGGCCATGTAGGAATCTCTGGTAATTTAACATATTTCGTAGTTATTTTTGCGCATTTGATATTGCCTATAGTGTGCAAAACTGCTGGGACCATGGCTGTCAAGTAAGCTGTGCCACATATGGCTAAAATAACATTGTGGGACTGAGGTTGGGTTTGGGAGCAGTTTTTGCCGTAGCAGGTGGGAGTTGGACAGAACTCCAGCGGGAACTCCAACTCCATCGTTTGATTCAGGTCTAGTGTGATTGAGGCAAAAGGAATAGCTGACGTTAGCCAACTTTTGGCCAGCTCTCTCTCGGTACATCAACTGGCTAAAGCTAGCCTGACCCCGTCCCCCCCGTACCCAGTGAAAGTTGTGCCCCTGATGTGTACTGATTAAGGTCATGTGGGGTTAACAAGTTTGGGATCATGTAAAGCAGTGGATTATGAGTCACAGATGATTTCTCTGTCTCTGTAGAGAATGCCAGTGTCGTTATTGTCCCTGATAACTGAGGGCATATAACAAATGTTCCTATTTCAGTTTTTTACTTTCTTTCACTGGAAAATATATCAAATTAAATATGTGTGTGTTTATGTTTTGAATGTATGAGATAAGGCCTTGTTCATGCTTGTTTGGGGGTCTGATAGTGAAACAGAGTATGCCTCTTTTGGAGGAAATGGGAGACATTTAGTTACCAATTATGCCGAATTATGGGTTGAATTATGTTGAATCACTATGAAGAGGTGAATCATGTTTTATATTCGTGCAGTGTACAGAATAATTACAGTGCCTTCGGAAAGTATTTAGACCACTTTACTTTCTTCGTTAGGTTACAGCCTTGTTCTAAAATGGATTCAATATCATTTTTTTCTCAGCCATCTACACAGAAAACCTAATAATGACAAAGCGAAAACAGTTTTATGACATTTTTGCAAATGTATTAAAAATCTAAAAACAGAAATACATAAGTATTCAGACCCTTTGCTATAAGACTCAAAATTGAGCTCAGGTGCATCATGTTTCCATTGATCATCCTTAAGTTGTTTCTACAACTTGATTGGAGTCCACCTGTGGTAAATACAATTCATTGGACATGATTTGGAAAGGCACACATATAAGGTTCCACAGTTGACAGTGCATGTCAGAGCAAAAACCAAGCCATGAGGTCAAATGAATTGTCCGTAGAGTGCCGAGACAGGATTGTGTCGAGGAACAGGTCTAGGGAAGGGTACCAAAACATTTCTGTAGCATTGAAGGTCCCCAAGAACACAGTGGCCTCCATCATTCTTAAATGGAAGTTGTTTGTAACCACCAAGACTGAGCAATCGAGGGAGAAGGGCCTTGGTCAGGGAGGTGACCAAGAACCAGATGGTCACTCTGACAGAGCTCTAGAGTTCCTCTGTGGAGATGGGAGAACCTTCCAGAAGGACAACCATATCTGCAGCACTCCACCATTCAGGAACAATCAGGATCAATTAATCACCAATCAGGATCGCGGCAAAGACGAACGGAGCAAGTACAAAGAGATCCTTGATGAAAACCTGCTCCAGAGCGCTCAGGACCTGAGACTGGTTCACCTTCTAACTGAACAACGACCCTAAGCACACAGCCAAGACAACGCAGGAGTGGCTTTGGGAGAAGTCTCTGAATGTCCATGAGTGGCCGAGCCAGAGCCCGGACTTGAACTCGATCAAACATCTCTGGAGAGACCTAAAAATAGCTGTGCAGCAACGCTCCCCATCCAACCTGACAGAGCTTGAGAGGATCTGCAGAGAAGAATGGGAGAAACTCCCCAAATACAGGTGTGCCAAGCTTGTAGCGTCATACCCAAGAATACTTAATGCTGTAATCGCTGCCAAAGGTGCTTCAACAAAATACTGAGTAAAGGGTCTGAATACTTATGTAAATGTATTATTTCTATAAAGGGTTCTACCAAGAACCATTTCATCTTTGGAGGGTTCTTCCTAGAACCGTCTATGAACGGTTCCTCCAGCCTTATAAGCCTTTAAAATGTAATTCTTTATGACAATAATTAAATTTATCATAAGGCCTTTGATGGCCTAGTTATACCTAATGATGTTACGTTTGATAGCGGAGCACCGAGGCATGCGCCAAACTTGCTAAGCAGTTTATTTTGAAGCAGTGTTTCGATGCCTGTATCGCTTTATCAGAAGCACGTGATCAATGACGTCTGAAGCTTCGTTTCATCAAACAATGACCTGATTTGGTATTGGTTTTGGTAGAAGACAAAAAGGCTACTCTGCGCAAGCTCTACAGTGTGTGGGACGTATTCTATAATAATTTGCCTACTCTAAATTATTTTGACCAGCAGGTGCCTCTACTGTACACTGTTGCTCAAAGTCTCGAAGTAATGAATCTAATAGACACAATTGGATGGAAAGCTCATTCCTTCAGGAAGCTTTGTTTCCCCATCACTAGTTATACCGTAACACAGGGGTATTAGGAAACTCCTGGTTTACAGGCCACATCAAGCCTGCAAGTCAGATTATGCTGGTTTGTAAAGTGATGTGTAATTCCTAATGGAATCCAGCCAGAGTTATGATAACCAACAAGTGGAATTTTGTATAACCTGCATTCAAAATTACTAACAGGGTAAGGAAAATTGAATACTGAGACTACCACAATCATCTCAATTGTAACAATCATCCCAATAATGCTAACTGCTAACAGATTGGATTAGTTTAGAAAATGTATGCTATTTATTATTATGTACTATTAAAACCATCAAGCAATCAACATACATGCAAAAATACAGATTAAAACAAACAATACTGAGAATCACCCTGCAATAGAGCATGCTGGGAAATAAATATGTGCCTCTATGTAGAATCCTTCTTACCTTCCAAAGAATCATCAAAGAACCATTTTTTCCTTAAACGGTTCTCAGGATGTTAAAAGTTCTAGGTAGAACCCTTTGCCTACAAAGAGCGTTCTTCAGATCAAAACGGTTCTTGGTAGAACCCTATCCCTCCACATAGAACCCTTTTTTATAAGAGTGCATGGATTTCCTCAATATTAAGAGGTTTTCTGGTGTACACATGTAACTGATCTCATCTGTTCACAATGAAGATGTCAGAGAATTAATATGGTTCACGCCTGTTATGTTTGGCTATTGTACACAGCACAGGAACAGACATGTAATGGAGGAGGGAGATTATGAATCTGAACAGTGGGAAGGGCGTTTTCCAAATAGATGCTTTGTCGTATAAAAGGTAATTGCTATTATGCTCAGTCTTTCATTCGTGTGCCATTCAGCCACGTTTATGCCATTACTATCAATTGATGAACAGTTTCCACAGAAACACATATATACAATACATGACCAAAAGTATGTGGACACTTGCTCGTCGAACATCTCATTCCAAAATCAAGGGCATTAATATGGAAATGGTCACACCTTTGCTGCTATAACAGCCTCCACTATTTTGGGAAGGCTTTCCACTAGATGTTGGATTATTGGTGTGGGACTTGCTTCCATTCAGCCACAAGAGCATTAGTGAGATTGGGCACTGATGTTGGGCGATTAGGCCTGGCTCGCAGTCGGCGTTCCAATTCATACTCTCTGTGCAGGCCAGTCAAGTTCTTCCACACCGATCTTGACAAACCATTTCTGTATGGATCTTGCTTTGTGCAAAGGGGCTTTGTCATGCTGAAACTGGAGATGGCCTTCCCCAAATTGTTGCCACAAAGTTGGAAGCACAGAATTGTCTACAACGTATGTCCTGTATGGCAGGAAGCTTGGCCCCAGTGATGTACTGGGTCGTGCGCACTACAATCTGTAGCGCCTTGTGGTCGGACGCCGAGCAGTTGCCATACCAGGCAGTGATGAGGATGCTCTTGATGGTGCAGCTATAGAACTTTTTGAGGATCTTTGTCACCCATGTCATATCTTTTCAGTCTCTTGAGGGAGAATAGGTGTTGTCGTGCCCTCTTCACGACTGTCTTGGTGTGTTTGGACCATGACAGTTTGTTGGTGATGTAGACACCAAGGAACTTGAAGCTCTCAACCTGCTCCACTATTGCCCCGTCGATGAGAATGGGGGCGTGCTTGGCCCTTCTTTTCCTGTAGTCCACGATCATCTCCTTTGTCCTGATCACGTTGAGAGAGAGGTTGTTGTCCTGGCACCACACTGCCAGGTCACTGACCACCTCACTATAGACTGTCTCATCGTAGTCTGTGATCAGGCCTACCACAACTGTGTCGTCGGCAAACTTAATGATGGTGTTGGAGTCGTGCTTGGCCAAGCAGTTGTGGGGGAACAGGGAGTACATGAGGGGACTGAGCACGGACCCCTGAGGTGCCCCCATGTTGAGGATCAGCGTGGCAGATGTGTTGTTGCCTACCCTTACCACCTGGGGGCGGCCCGTCATTAAGTCCAGGATCCAGTTGCAGATTAAGGTGTTTAGTCCCAGGCTCCTTAGCTTAGTGATGAGCCTTGAGGGCTGCAAATAAAGAGTTTAGTGTCCACAACAGTGTGACACGTGCATTACTGTAAACAACCTTTCCTGACTGATCTTCGTCTCACCCATTCTCCATAGAAACAAACATGTATTTTGTAAATGCATGACAAGATGACTACATGTCTTTGAACTTATGGGAATGTCAGCCTGTAGGCAAACCCTAGCCTGGTTTGGCTTTACAAAGACCATAGGTGTTGGCAAGACAGCACAAACAGATCTGGGACCAGGCAAATGCTGCTGTCTGTCAGTCATATCCATCTTGGTTTTGCCTTTGCCGGGTTCTCCCTCCCATAAACCGATCTTTATTAGCCATAGGTCCTCAGTATCACTTCTAGTCAGTGACGTCTGGCATTGTTACAGCCTCTCTGCTGTCATACTGATGGTTGAGTAAATAGTGCATTAAACATACACCAATCCTGACCTTTTTGGAGGGGGAGATGGGCTTTAGGGTGTGTGGTTTAAGCTTACAAGGGAAAAGGGATGGGCAAAATGTACAAAATACCATTACAAAATACACATACAAAATACAATCTATCAAAATAAACTACAAAATACTTGTAACGTATTTAATTAAACAGCAACAGCATTCTCAGTAAGGGTTACAAAAAATGTTTTACTTGCCATGACTGTGATATGTTGTTGTTTAACTACATTAGTTGAGCAAGTCACTCTGGATAAGAATGTCTGCTAAATTACCAAAATGTAAATGTACTGTATATGTGAAATTTAACATACAGGAGCGGAAGTCATTAGAGTAATACTCAGCATGCTTTGCAATTGTTACTATCAGTCATTTATATTAAACAAAAATATAAAACGCAACATGCAGCAATTTAAACGATTTTACTGAGTTACAATTCAAAAAAGGAAATCAGTTAATTGAAATGAATTCATTATGCCCTATTTTATGGATTTCACATGACTAGGCAGGGGTACAGCCATGGGGGACCTGGGAGGGCATAGGTGTCACGAATCCCGTTTCCTGAGTCTGATATTTGCCAGTGTTCTGTCCTGGAGTGTTTTTTCCGGCGTCCTGGAACGCACCCTGTCTGGTTGCCGGGCAATGTAGCCAGTTGGGAGTTCTGATTACCCGCACCTGTATCCCATCAGCTATCTGCACACCTGGTCCTGATCATCATCTCTCCTCTTCATAAGCCCGGACCTGACAACCATTCCCTGCCGGATCGTTAGCCACGAACAGTATGTTGTGCCATAGTATCAGCCTCAAGTTGGATAGAATTTGTTTTGTTATTTTGTACGTCTTGCTTGCCTTAAACTTACCTCCGTTTGTTCTGTCTTCAGTTACTCACCCGGATCATTTACCCCATTCCCGCCTGGTCGTCGGAGGATTCCGCTTCCCCATTGGATCCACCTATTTACTCCCATCAACTCACCACCGCTGCCCGCTACGCCACCTGGATATATCTACCCATTCACATTCACTTGTAAATAAATACTCACCTTCTTCCTACTCTCCTTGTCCTGGTCTGCTTCTGGGTTCAATTTTGAAGAAACGTGACAATAGGCCCACCCACTGCAGAGCCGGGCCCAGCCAATTGGAATGAGTTTTTCTGCACAAATGGGCTTTATTACGGACAGAAATACTCCTTACCATCCCATCACCCCCTCCTCAGATGATCCCTCAGGCGAAGAAGCGGGATGTGGAGGTCCTGGTTTGACATGGTTACACGTGGTCTGCGGTTGCGAGGCCGGTTGGATCTACTGCCAAATTCTCTAAAATGGCGTTGGTGGCGGCTTATGGTAGAGAAATTAACAATAAAGCTCTGGTGGACATTCCTGCAGTCAGCATTCCAAATGCACGCTCCCTTAAACATTGAGACATCTGTGGCATTGTGTTGTGTGACAAAACTGTACATTTTAGAGTGGCCTTTTATTGTCCCCAACACAAGGTGCAACTGTGTAATGATCGTGCTGTTTAATCTTCTTCTTGATATGCCACACCTGTCAGGTGGATGGATTATCTTGGAATTTTTATTTCAGCTCATAAAACGGGACCAACACTTTACACGTTGCATTTATATTTGCGTTCAGTATAATTAATTTAGCAGATGTTCTTATCACACCATAGTGCTATCAGCCTTCTGTTACCAATGCAGAGTGAAAGGGGGGGCACAAAATGTGCACTGGTATTAAAATGATTTTTATAGAAAAGTATTTTGAAAATACGATATAATATTTATATTGAAGTGTAGTTCAAGCCAGTGTATTTCAAATGACAAAATATTCAGAAGTAATTCAAATATGTATTTCAAATACATATAACAAAAATATTGCCCAGCTCTGTTTGGGAACATGTGAATGTGAAATTGCCCTAGCTAGAACATGCTTGATGATATGATATGATACGATAAGATGATGCGTGAGAAGAAACCACTTTATTTTCCCTGAAGAACGTGTCAAGAGATCTAATTGTTCTGGCTCGGGGCTAAATGCTTTTGGACTGTAACCTAGTCATGTTATGACTTTTAAGAATAATGCTTTTAAACACTATCAAATGACACAAGGTGCTACTTCTTAGGTGGCCCAATTGCATTTCAGAAGAAAACAAATTTGATGAATGATATGGCTGTGCTGCTTCAACAATAGAAATAGAGTAACTAGAGTGGAAAAATCCCCTCAGTCCATGATCATTTTTGGGTTCATTCAATGGGAACATCCAATATGGCTGTTGGTCCACCCAGCGTAAAATTTTGACTCCATTGCAGTCATTCTATTTCTGTGGGTTCAAAAACCTTCTCCTTTTCCTAATAAGATCAACTTAAACTCAGTGAACTGGAGGCTGGTGGTGTTTGTCATTGACCTGTGTTGACATGGGCCATTCCCAGGCTATTTGCCTGCCTGCCTGCCTGCCTGCCTGCCTGCCTGCCTGCCTGCCTGCCTGCCTGCCTGCCTGCCTGCCTGCCTGCCTGCCTGCCTGCCTGCCTGCCTGCCTGCCTGCCTGCCTGCCTGCCTGCCTGCCTGCCTGCCTGCCTGCCTGCCTGCCTGCCTGCCTGCCTGCCTGCCTGCCTGCCTGCCTGCCTGCCTGCCTGCCTGCCTGCCTGCCTGCCTGCCTGCCTGCCTGCCTGCCTGCCTGCCTGCCTGCCTGCCTGCCTGCCTGCCTGCCTGCCTGCCTGCCTGCCTGCCTGCCTGCCTGCCTGCCTGCCTGCCTGCCTGCCTGCCTGCCTGCCTGCTGCCTGCCTGCCTGCCTGCCTGCCTGCCTGCCTGCCTGCCTGCCTGCCTGCCTGCCTGCCTGCCTGCCTGCCTGCCTGCCTGCCTGCCTGCCTGCCTGCCTGCCTGCCTGCCTGCCTGCCTGCCTGCCTGCCTGCCTGCCTGCCTGCCTGCCTGCCTGCCTGCCTGCCTGCCTGCCTGCCTGCCTGCCTGCCTGCCTGCCTGCCTGCCTGCCTGCCTGCCTGCCTGCCTGCCTGCCTGCCTGCCTGCCTGCCTGCCTGCCTGCCTGCCTGCCTGCCTGCCTGCCTGCCTGCCTGCCTGCCTGCCTGCCTGCCTGCCTGCCTGCCTGCCTGCCTGCCTGCCTGCCTGCCTGCCTGCCTGCCTGCCTGCCTGCCTGCCTGCCTGCCTGCCTGCCTGCCTGCCTGCCTGCCTGCCTGCCTGCCTGCCTGCCTGCCTGCCTGCCTGCCTGCCTGCCTGCCTGCCTGCCTGCCTGCCTGCCTGCCTGCCTGCCTGCCTGCCTGCCTGCCTGCCTGCCTGCCTGCCTGCCTGCCTGCCTGCCTGCCTGCCTGCCTGCCTGCCTGCCTGCCTGCCTGCCTGCCTGCCTGCCTGCCTGCCTGCCTGCCTGCCTGCCTGCCTGCCTGCCTGCCTGCCTGCCTGCCTGCCTGCCTGCCTGCCTGCCTGCCTGCCTGCCTGCCTGCCTGCCTGCCTGCCTGCCTGCCTGCCTGCCTGCCTGCCAGCCTGCCTGCCAGCCAGCCAGCCAGCCAGCCAGCCAGCCAGCCACGGGCTCTTCCACAGCACGACGCATCTCCCAGTTTGGACAGAGGGAGATTAATTGTGAGGATAATGTGCCAAGTGATGAGACATGCCATGAAATCCATAAACCACAACATGTAAATTTGAGAAGTGCCAACTGCATTTCACATGCTCTCTGTTGAAGCTGACCATGAATCAGGGGAATTGTAATTCACTGTCCTCAACCTCGGTCTTGTTTTAACATCCCTCTCTCATTACTCTGTCTAAACCAATGCTCTGTAGATGAGATTCCTGGGTAGGTACTACTGATATCCTGATTCATCAATATACAGGCATGTCTCTGAACGAGGTGCTGCTTGCTTTTGGCAGGGTGGGTCAGGGAAGGTGTAGAGGGCCTATAGATGTGTGAGTGCCTGTACGTACATGTGCTCAAGCCTGTGTGTGTGTGTACCTCACACTGTATTACTAGCACCAGCGGGCGCTGGTGTAATCCTGGCAGAACGCTAGTTCACTGTTAGCCTTGGCAGAGATGAAAGTCCCCAGGGAGGGGAGGGTGGGGCGTGACACAAAGGGAGTTCTGTTACCCACTGGAGTGCTTATTGTCCCGAAATTACCCCCACCAGGAATGAAATGAGTATAGCGAAATGTAGCATGGATAATGTTCATAGAGGAACTGACAGCTGCTTAGCTTGAGACAATCGCTGCAGGATGGCTTTTGCTTGGCTCTTCTTCTCAGGGAAATCAACAAACGAACAAGTGAGCAGGCGCATGCACGCTCGCACACACACACACGCACATTTTGTTTGTTTGTACCCATATGCTTCATTAGATTTTGACTATATGGGGACTTGACTGGGGGGTGATGATAGTTGTGAAATTGGATTGACATGTTACTGGATTGACATGTTTTCTCTTATACTCAATGTGTTTACACTCGTAGAAAAAAAGCTAATAAGTAGAACCATACAGGGTCCTTCGGTTTGTCCCCATAGGGGAACCCTTTTTGGTGCTGGATAGAACTCTTTGCAGAGATTTATATCTAGAACCCTCTGTATATGGTTATATCTAGAACCCTCTATGAAGGGTTCTACCAATAACTATTTTAGAATCTAAAGGTTCTTCCTAGAACTGTCTATGAATGGTTCTACCGAGAACCCTTTTGTCTTTGGAGGGTTCTAGAACCATCAATGAACTGTTCCACCAGCCTTATGAGACTTTAATATTTTATTATTTAAAACAATACATATATCATAAGGCCTTTCTTTGAGGGTCCTAACACATGATTTACAGGCCACATAAGGCCTGAAAGTCACATTATGCTGGCTTGCAACGTGATATGTTATTTCTATTTGAATCAAGCCAGAGTTAGGAGATTATTATTATTATTTTTATTTTTTACAGTTTTCTCCCCAATTTCGTGGTATCCAATTGTTTAGTAGCTACTATCTTGTCTCATCGCTACAACTCCCGTACGTGAAAGTCATGCGTCCTCCGATACACAACCCAACCAAGCCGCACTGCTTCTTAACACAGTGCGCATCCAACCCGGAAGTCAGCCGCACCAATGTGTCAGAGGAAACACCGTGCACCTGGCAACCTTGGTTGGTGCGCACTGTGCCCGGCCCACCACAGGAGTTGCTGGTGCGCGATGATACAAGGATATCCCTACCGGTCAACCCCTCCCTAACGACGCTAAGCCAATTGTGCGTCGCCCCACGGATCTCCCGGTCGCGGCCGGTTACGACAGAGCCTGGGCGCGAACCCAGAGACTCTGGTGGCACAGCTGGCGCTGCAGTACAGCGCCCTTAACAACTGAGTCCCCTGGGTTAGGAAAGATTGATTAGTAACACTGCCGTATTTGAACTGGAACAACCATCTCAGTAACGGGCGCAAGAAATCCAACTGATTGGACTAGTTTAGAAAACTATGTTATTTATCTTTGAGTAGCATAAAATGTATTAACCAATCAATGCACATGCAAAATCACAGATATTACAGTAAAACAAACAATTCTCAAAATCTCCCTGCATGATGGAAAATATTATACATGGTTCTAGTAGAACCCTTTTCCTTACAATGAACCTGTGTATTCCAAAAATGGTTCTTCTGATCAAAATGATTCTTGGTAGAACCCTATCCATCCGTCAAGAACCCTTTTGGAAATCAAATCAAACTGTATTTGTCATATACACATGTTTTGCAATGTTATTGCGGGTGCAGCAAAATGCTTGTGTTTCTAGCTCCAACTGTGCAGTAATATCTAACTAGTAATATCTAACAATACACACAATCTAAAGTAAAGGAATGGAATTAAGAATATATAAATATTTGGACGAGCAATGTCAGAGCGGCATAGACTAAGATACAATAGAATAGGATAGAATATAGTATATACATATGAGATGAGTAAATCTACAATTTGAAAAACATCAAATGATTAATTGAAAAGTCCAAACATGGATATAACAATATACCATGTGAACAGGGACGAGAACTTTACATCAAATCAAATCACATTTATTGGTCACATACACATGGTTAGCAGATGTTAATGCGAGTGTAGGGAAATGCTTGTGCTTCTAGTTCCGACAGTGCAGTAATATCTAACAAGGAATCTAACAATTCCCCAACAAAGTCAGAAGTTTACATACACCTTAGCCAAGTACATTTAAAATCAGTTTTCCACAATTCCTGACATTGAATCCTAGTAAAAGATTCCCTGTCTTAGGTCAGTTAGTGTCACGTTCAGACCTTTATTTCCTTTGTTTTGTCGTTATTTAGTATGGTCATGTCACGCCCTGGTCGAAGTATATTGTGTTTGTCTTTATTTATTTGGTCAGGCCGGGGTGTGACATGGGTTTATTGTGGTGTATTTTGTCTTGGGGTTTTGTTAGGTATTGGGTGTGTGGCTTAGTGGGGGTATCTAGCAAAGTCTATGGCTGTCCGGAGTGGTTCTCAATCAGAGACAGGTGTTTATCGTTGTCCCTGATTGGGAACCATATTTAGGCAGCCATATTCTTTGAGTGTTTTGTGGGTGATTGTTCCTGTCTTTGTACCAGATAGGACTGTTTAGGTATTCACATTTCATTATTTTGTCGTTTCTTCATGTATAGTTTTTTCCTTCATTAAAATATCATGAATCATCATCACGCTGCATTTTGGTCCGACTCTCCTTCACCACAAGAGAACCGTTACAGGTTAGGGCGTGAGTTGGGGTGGACAGCCTATGTTTGTTTTTCTATGATTTTGGGATTTCTATGTTTCTGCCAAGTATGGTTCTCAATCAGAGGCAGGTGTCGTTAGTTGTCTCTGATTGAGAATCATACTTAGGTAGTCTGGGTTTCACTGTTTGTTGGTGGGTGTTTGTTTCCGTGTCTGTGTTCTGTGTTTGTTCACCACGCGGTACTGTTTTCGGTTTTGGTTATTAATGTTACGTTTATTGTTTTTGTATTTGTGTTCAGTTTGTCTTTAAAATAAACATCATGAACACTTACCATGCTGCATCTTGGTCCTCCGATCCTTCTCGCTTCTCCTCAGACGAAGAGGAGGAGGAAAACCGTTACAGTTAGGATCACCACTTTATTTTAAGAATGTGAAATGTCAGAATAATAGCAGAGAGAATGATTTATTTCAGCTACTATTTCTTTCATCACATTCCCAGTGGGTCAGAAGTTTACATACACTCAATAAATATTTGGTAGCATTGCCTTTAAATTGTTTAACTTGGGTCAAATGTTTTCGGGTAGCCTTCCACAACCTTCCCACAATAAGTTGGGTGAATTTTGGCCCATTACTCCTGACAGAGCAGGTGTAACTGAGTCAGGATTGTAGGCCTCCTTGCTCGCACGCACTTCTTAATTTCTGCACACAAATTTCCTATAGGATGGAGATCAGGGCTTTGTGATGGCCACTCCAATACCTTGTCTTTGTTATCCTTAAGCCATTTTGCCACAACTTTTTAAAGTATGCTTGGGGTCATTGTCCATTTGGAAGACCCATTTGCAACCAAGTTTTAACTGATGTCTTCAGTATATCCACATAATTTTCCCATCTTCATGATGCCATCTATTTTGTGAAGTGCTCCAGTCCCTCCTGCAGCAAAGCACCCCCACAACATGCTGCCACCCCCGTGCTTCACGGTTGGGATGGTGTTCTTCGGCTTGCAAGCCTCCCCCTTTTTCCTTCAAACATAATGATGGTCATTATGTCCAAACAGTTCTATTTTTGTTTCATCAGACCAGAGGTAATTTCTCCAAAATGTATGATCTTTGTCCCCATGTGCAGTTGCAAACCGTAGTCTGGCTTTCGTATGGCGGTTTTGGAGCAGTGGCTTCTTACTTGCTGAGCGGCCTTTCAGGTTATATCGATATAGGACTCGTTCTACTGTGGATATTGATACTTTTGTACCCGTTTCCTCCAGTATCTTCACAAGGTCCTTTGCTGTTGTTCTGGGATTGATTTGCAATTTTGGCACCAAAGTTCGTTCATCTCTAGGAGACAAAATACGTCTCCTTCCTTAGAGGTATGACGGCTGTGTGGTCCCATGGTGTTTATACTCGCGTACTATTGTTTGTACAGATGAACGTTGTACCTTCAGGAGTTTGGATGAACCAGCCTTGTGGAGGTCTACAGTTTTTTTCTGAGGTCTTGGCTGATTATTATTATTTTTTTCCCATGATGTCAAGCACAGAGGCACTGATATTGAAAGTAGGCCTTGAAATACATCCACAGATACACCTCCAATTGACTCAAATGATGTAAACTAGCCTATCAGGAGCTTCTAAAGCCATGACATAATTTCCTTGAATTTTCTAGGCTGTTTAAAGGCAAAGTCAACTTAGTGTATGTAAACTTCTGACCCACTGGAATTGTGATACATTGAATTATAAGTGAAACAATCTGTCTGTGAACAATTGTTGGATAAATGCACAAAGTTGATTTCCTAACCGACTTGCCAAAACCATAGATTGTAACAAGAACTTTGTGGAGTGGTTGAGAAATTAGTTTTAATGACTCCGACCTAAGTCTATGTAAACTTCCGACTTCAACTGTAGGTATTCCTCTTGTCCAGATGGGATAGGGCAGTGTGCAGTGTGATGGCGATTGCATCGTCTATGGACCTTTTGGGGCAGTATGCAACCTGATGTGGGTCTAAGGTGGCTGGTAAGGTGAAGGTGATGTGATCCTTGACTACTCTCTCAAAGCATTTCATGATGACAGAAGTGAGTGCTACGGCGGTAGTCATTTAGTTCAGTTATCTTTGCCTTCACAAATTCCTCTAAGAAGGCTCAAACCACAAAGACTAATGGGGTCACGTATACAAAGAAAACAATAATCTGCTTTAACCCTAACCCTTATCCTAACCCTTGCTCTTACCCTTACCCTAACTGTAACCCTTACCCCTACCTCCTGACCCTAACCCCTAACCCGAAGGTTAAAAATGCCTTTCTTTCAAGTGAGGACTTGCAAAATGTCATCACTTCTCTGAATTTTTGTTGGATTACTATTCTTGAGAGGACTTCTGGTACTCACAAGTATAGTAAAATGTGTATATACACACACACACACACACACACACACACACACACACACACACACACACACACACACACAGAGCACAACCCACAAACACGCCTTGCTGTCAATGAGCCTTATTGTCAACATCCTAGGGGCCTGCTTTTTAAAATGTGTCAAGATCAAGCGAGTTGTCTTACAATACATGTTCTTCTCTTAATGCCGAGGAAACCATAAGCTTTTAATGTTGGGAAGCAATTCCAGTCATTTAAGTACAAACCGTAGAAGTGGTTGAGTCTTTGAGGAGTTAACCACAAACAAAACAACAAAAATACATTACACATAAACAACCGGCTCTTTGAAGTGAGGTTTTGATGAGTTTCTGTGACCTGGTGTAGGCCTACGCAGATACACTGTGTCGGCCTACGCAGATACATTGTGTCGGCCTACGCAGATACATTGTGTCGGCCTACGCAGATACATTGTGTCGGCCTACGCAGATACATTGTGTCGGCCTATGCAGATACACTGTGTCGGCCTACGCAGATACATTGTGTCGGCCTACGCAGATACATTGTGTCGGCCTACGCAGATACACTGTGTAGGCCTACGCAGATACACTGTGTCGGCCTACGCAGATACATTGTGTCGGCCTACGCAGATACATTGTGTCGGCCTACGCAGATACATTGTGTCGGCCTACGCAGATACATTGTGTCGGCCTACGCAGATACATTGTGTCGGCCTACGCAGATACATTGTGTCGGCCTACGCAGATACATTGTGTCGGCCTACGCAGATACATTGTGTCGGCCTACGCAGATACATTGTGTCGGCCTTCGTAGATACACTGTGTCGGCCTACGCAGATACACTGTGTCGGCCTTCGTAGATACATTGTGTCGGCCTTCGTAGATACACTGTGTCGGCCTTCGTAGATACACTGTGTCGGCCTTCGTAGATACACTGTGTCGGCCTTCGTAGATACATTGTGTCGGCCTACGCAGATACATTGTGTCGGCCTACGCAGATACATTGTGTCGGCCTTCGTAGATACACTGTGTCGGCCTTCGTAGATACACTGTGTCGGCCTTCGTAGATACACTGTGTCGACCTTCGTAGATACACTGTGTCGGCCTTCGTAGATACACTGTGTCGGCCTTCGTAGATACACTGTGTCGGCCTTCGTAGATACATTGTGTCGGCCTACGCAGATACATTGTGTCGGCCTACGCAGATACATTGTGTCGGCCTACGCAGATACACTGTGTCGGCCTTCGTAGATACACTGTGTCGGCCTTCGTAGATACACTGTGTCGGCCTTCGTAGATACACTGTGTCGGCCTTCGTAGATACACTGTGTCGGCCTTCGCAGATACATTGTGTCGGCCTTCGTAGATACACTGTGTCGGCCTTCGCAGATACATTGTGTTGGCCTTCGTAGATACACTGTGTCGGCCTACGCAGATACACTGTGTCGGCCTTCGTAGATACACTGTGTCGGCCTTCGTAGATACATTATGTCGGCCTACGCAGATACATTGTGTCGGCCTACGCAGATACACTGTGTTGGCCTTCGTAGATACACTGTTTCGGCCTACGCAGATACACTGTGTCGGCCTTCGTAGATACACTGTGTCGGCCTTCGTAGATACATTATGTCGGCCTACGCAGATACATTGTGTCGGCCTACGCAGATACACTGTGTCGGCCTACGCAGATACACTGTGTCGGCCTACGCAGATACATTGTGTCGGCCTACGCAGATACACTGTGTCGGCCTACGCAGATACACTGTGTCGGCCTTCGTAGACACATTGTGTCGGCCTACGCAGATACATTGTGTCGGCCTACGCAGATACACTGTGTCGGCCTACGCAGATACATTGTGTCGGCCTACGCAGATACACTGTGTCGGCCTTCGCAGATACACTGTGTCGGCCTATGCAGATACACAGTGTCGTCCTTCGTAGATACACTGTGTCGGCCTTCGTAGATACACTGTGTCGGCCTTCGTAGATACACTGTGTCGGCCTTCGTAGATACACTGTGTCGGCCTTCGTAGATACACTGTGTCGGCCTTCGTAGATACACTGTGTCGGCCTATGCAGATACACTGTGTCGGCCTTCGTAGATACACTGTGTCGGCCTTCGCAGATACACTGTGTCGGCCTTCGCAATATGCACTGGGAAGTGAGGGCAGGTGACGTTCTAATCAGCCTTCAGAACATAGGTCCGAGGCACAGAGATCCTGTATGTATGCATGAGATTCAGTGAGTGTCAATTTTACTCACAAATATTTTGGTGCATGACAATATGACGGCCAAAATATAGTAATCAATCATTTATAATTGGATAAAGTGATGAACCGGGTATAGGCTACTAGAGGATACCAAGAAAAGCTAGGATTTACTGACGAAATTCTCCTGAAACAGGAAGACAAATAGAGAAGGGGAACGTTTCCATCACAACAAGATGTGTCTCGTCTCACCAAGTTGCTCAGTCTCACCAAGTTGCTCAGTTCATTAAGTTATTTGATCTTGATAGATTGTACTGCAAGCTGTCAACAAATGCAATAGTCATAACTATTGCCATTACCATTATAACAACCACAACCTCAATAAAAAAAATTTGACTGAAAAATAATTGGTTATTTTCTACGTCAAGGCAAGGTCCTCCCTGCGGAAAAGCTGAGATATTTATTTAGTCTCAAATTAATTTATTTTCAACAGTTAACATTTCCTTTTCCATCAAATTATTTTGTTCAGGCTTTCCTCAATTGACATGACTGAGGAATTCAGGATTTGGCCTTTAAAACGGACCATGACAATATGACAGAGAGCCAACAGAGCAACTATCCCCTGCCTGTTGGTTGCCTTGTAGTGTGGAGGTTTTGGGCTTCTCTGCAAAGTGAACTCATGCCTACCGGTTGCCCTGACTTTGGGGTTGCTGTGCTGTGCTGTACAGACTCAGCTTTCCATGCCTGTTGGTTGCCTTTCAGTGTGGGGTGGGCTTCAGAGTGAACTCTCACTGTCGGTTGCCCTGGGCCTTAGTGTGGGGCTGCTGTGCTGTGCTTTGCTTCTGTGAAAGCCTGGTGGCCGTGCCATGCCGTGGCCGGGGTGACTCTGCCCTCTCCTCATTGTCCTCTGAGCTTGGTATTCCCCTCGCACCGCCACCCTTCTTTGGGCTCTGGAGGATGTGCTTTTAGGATTCCAGCTCGCCGCCTGTCTCTCTCAGTCTCTCAATCGCATTCTCTGTATCTCTCTCTCTCGCTTACCGCCTATCCTATACATTCCACCCCCATCCTCTCCCAGTCCACGCCTTCCACGACCCCCGACCCCTCCCTCCAACTTCATCTGTCCATCGGTCAACTCTGAATGGAAGAAGCACTTATTCAGATAAATAATATAAGATGGGAGGAGAGAATATTTCTAAAAACGAATCTGGCATTGGAATGAAATGAACCTACTTTTTCTCTGTTTGCTCTTCCTTGAGATTTAATCCACATTTGTCTCTCTTTTGCTTGTTCTCTTTCGCTCTCTCTCTCTCTCCCGCTCTCGCTCTCTATTGCTCACACTGTCTTGTTCTCTTTCTCTCTCGCTCCCGCTCTCGCTCTCTATTGCTCACACTGTCTTGTTCTCTTTCTCTCTCTCTCCCGCTCTCACTCTCTATTGCTCACACTGTCTTGTTCTCTTTCTTTCTCTCTCTCCCGCTCTCGCTCTCTATTGCTCACACTGTCTTGTTCTCTCTCTCTTATACTCTTGCTAATGCGCTCTCTCGCTCTTTACTTTGCTCTCTTGCTCTTTCTATCCTCACTCTCTCTGTTCCTCTTGCTCTCTCTCTCTCTGTGCGTTGCTCTGCTGGCCAGCACCTTTTCACTCTGAGCCTGTGGAATTGTACCATGCATGTCAAGTGTACCCATTTGAATGAGCGTTTAGATGAGAGGTGCTTTTCAGGTTTCTGTCCCCCCAAGGGTACAATAGAGCTGTTCTTCATTTCCAGATGCCAAAACTTACTTTAAGAAACCTTAGCCTGCCCAAAAGCATCAACTCAGATCTCACTGGATGACTATACATTGGCATAGTAATTATACATTGAAAAGGTTAACAATATTCAGTCCTTTATCTTTAGTGTGGATCGTTTTGCTACCTAGCTTTCTAGATTCTAGGGCTAGAAGTTTGACTGCTTCACCTAAGAGAACCGACACCGTAACATAATTAATTCCTTACCTCTTTGACCTTTCTGAACAAATGACACAACTGGTTAAGGAGGGATCATGTTATATTGTGCATGAATGGTGTTGGGGGGTGGGTTCTGGAAGTGAGACGATTAAATGTGTCTCCTCTAATCCGTCCTAGCTGGCGTTCTTGTTAGTGTGTGTGTTCTTGTTAGCGTGTGTGAATGTTTGTCTGTGTGTGTCTTAGTTCTTGTTAGGGGCATCGGAGGCAGCCCGGGCCGGATCAGACCCGGGGACAGCAGACATACAGCAGCTTGTTTTGACACACACCAGGCCCAACCTCAGCCCTCAGATCAGCCACAAATAAACAAACATTGGTCCGGGTTAGAGAGAGCTGAGAGATGCCTGATGGTGGACAAGACTCTTCCGCTACATTGCAGAATAAACCATTTTCAATACAAAAGGATCTGAGATGACATTCTTCTCTGTAAAGACAGGAGAATTCATGGAGCCTAGACAGACAATGTTTAGAAATCTTAATCTTGTAAACTAGGACGAGTTCTGGAAGACCAGCTTATAGCGATTACACGTCAAGATAGAGGAGATATGGATAAGAGAAATAAACATGTGAATAAACATCCAGCACCCAGTTACAACATGCTGTGTGTAACAGTCAAGTCCAATGTCTAATAAAGTGGAAGTACATTACACCTGATTTGTTAAACTCTCTGAACTGTAATTTCATGGACATCAGTGTCATCATAACCTATTGTGGTCATACTCAGTCTCTGACGTTCTTATCTGAAAGGTCTAAGCAGTCAGCTTTAGAGACTTACACCTTTAAACAAGCTGGGGGATCTGTGGTAAGCCTGCAAAGGCATTCACATTCCCACCATGGGTTAGGGTTTGTTGTAAGCCCTTTAATGATAATGCTGCTCAGTGTGTGTCCCAAATGGCACCCTCTTCCCTATATAGTGCACTTCTTTTGGCCAGAACCCATAGTGCACTTTGGTAGGGAATGCCTTTTGGGACGTAGACATAGTCACTCATACCAGCAGATTAGGGATCTGCACAGGGGCCTTGACCTGGGAATGGCAGTGGTGTTCTGTAATGTGCCCGTTATAAACATGCAGTGGTATGTAGCCTAGTACACCTCCTCTCCCCTCCCCTCTCCTCCCCCCATCCCACCCCATGGCATGTCCTCCGCCACTGTCTGTTTGTGTGTCTCCTCCGTCATACGCCTGCCACAGCCAGTCACCCAACAGGACAGGAATGCTGAATCTAATCTTCAGGTGCTCTTGGAGCATACCTCCCCACCGCCCCTCTCCCAGGCAGCAAGGCAGGCTGACTCCCTGACCTCAGCTCACTAATGCACCCTGGGCTACACAAACACCAGGCAGGCTGACTCCCTGACCTCAGCTCACTAATATACAAACACCAGGCAGGCTGACTCCCTGACCTCAGCTCACTAATACACCCTGGGCTACACAAACACGGCCTTGCAGCGTAATGCAACCTCTAATACTGTTAGCTCTAGTACACCCTCCACTACGCAAACAGCTACAATTTACACCACACTCAAATGACTGAGTGGGCGGAGAGCTTATATTCATGAGCTCACCTCGACAAACAGTTTATTGAAACACCTATGTCAAGCAACTTGGATGCAGTGTTGTAATAAAACCATCTCAAGCTAATTCAGCGATACTCAAAGCAACTCAAACATGGAAACCGCCTCAACGATATACTTTATTTTTATACATCTCCTGCTTGGCATGTCTCTTGTGATGTGGGTCACAGCAGCACTGATGGATGTGTTGACTTGACAACTGCTTTGGAGTTTTGGACAACCCTTCCCCCCCTTTTGTTCTATGCTTGTTGAAGACATATCCGGTAACTAGCTAACACCAGACACAGATAAAAGGGGAAACATAAAAGGGGAAACATATAAGTATCTTTGCCATAGTTGAATATAACTTTTCATTATATTTGTTATATTATTATATTTATATATTATTATATTTTTATATTATATTTATTTGTGATCAAACTTTATCAAAATGTGGAAGCAAAAATCATTTTTCATACATTGGTCATCATACTTTAATTTGGTTTTCCTTCAAATATCACATTTAAACTAACACTCTGTTTAGTGTAAAGCCTTTTTCCCCAGAATGTTTCTTTCGAGGCAATTTTAGTTACCACCCATGATTGTATTTGTTGGTGACAGAAACATGGTTGTTGCATTTATCCATTTTCAGTCCTGTGGACTTCCGTAAGTGAGATCCTGAACAACTAAATTATCATTATCGTCATAAAACAATACACATTTAATTACAGTAGGCCACACTGTTAGTGGTTTATACAGTAGTTTACTGTATTAATCATCAGTATGATACTGTATAAACTGAATACAGTACATTACTGTAGAATATACAGTAAACTACCATACATTTGTTTTACAGCACACTGTAAGACCTTTCTGTAATTTCAACAGTAAAATACTTTAGAATGCGCAGTAAAATACCGTAAATGTGTTTTACATAATTAATTATGGTGCATTGTGGGAAAATGTTGTGGGCGAGAAAGAGTCTCTGGCTCATTAACATATTTTAAGGCTTGCCTTATAAGAGACTATATTTGTTGCACCCGTGAGTGAGAATGCTGTACCCCCACATAATATGGTAATATACTGTTAGTATATTACAAACCCTGTACTGAAATGCTACAGTAGCTTACTGGCCAAATGTTACCATTAATTTACCATAATTTGGGATATTTTACCATGATGCATTTTAGGAATGCCAATGACTTTTTGATTGCAAGTGTGGTATTGTTGTTTTTCACTCATTAACATATTTTGAGGTACTGTATGTTTTGTAAGAGGCTATATTTATTCCACTTGTTAGTGAAAGTGTTGTACCAATTTTAAGTGATATGTGGTAGTGGTTCTTTAACAATAACATTTATTTAAAAGACAGATGACACTTGAGTGGCTACCCATGACCTTATGATCTGTTTTGACCTGTAGTCAGCGTCAGTTGAGAAGCCTTTGTTTAAAAAAAGAAGTGCCTGCAACCTAGCAGTTAGGTCATCCAAACAACCCAGTATGTAGTGTATGTAATCAAAATACGGCCTTATGAAATACAAATTGTATTTTGTTAAATAATTATATTTCAATGATAACATATTCACCAAAAATGTCATTTTTTCAGGACCCTGCCTTTCAAAGATAATTCATAAAAATCCAAATAACTTCACAGATCTTAATTGTAAGGGGTTTAAACACGGTTTCTCATGCTTGTTCAATGAACCATAAACAATTAACAACACTAACAGCTTACAGCCGGTAGGCAATTAAGGTCACAGTTATGAAAACTTAGGACACTAAAGAGGTCTTTCTACTGACTCTGAAAAACACCAAAAGAAAGTGGCCTAGTGTCCCTGGTCATCTGCGTTAATGTGCCTTAGACATGCGGCAAGGAGGCATGAGGACTGCAGATGTGGCTAGGGCAATAAATTGTTGCAGTGGCAGACCACTTGTAACAACACCTGCACAGGATCGGTACATCTGAACATCACACCTGCGGGACAGGTACAGGATGGCAACAACAACTGCCCGAGTTACACCAGGAATGCACAATCCCTTCATCAGTGCTCAGACTGCCCGCAATAGGCTGAGAGAGGCTGGACTGAGGGCTTGTAGGCCTGTCGTCAGGCAGGTCCTCACCAGACATCACCGGCAACAACGTCACCTATGGGCACAAAATGACCGTCGCTGGACCAGACAGGACTGGCAAAAAGTGCTCTTCTCTGACGAGTTGCGGTTTTGTCTCACCAGGAGTGATATTCAGACTCACATTTATCATTGAAGGAATGAGCGTTACACCGAGGCCTGTACTCTGGAGCGGGATCGATTTGAAGGTAGAGGGTCCGTCATGGTCTGGTGCTGGTGTGTCACAGCATCATCGGACTGAGCTTGTTGCCATTGCAGGCAATCTCAACGCTGGGCGTTACAGGGAAGACATCCTCCTCCGTCATGTGGTACCCTTCCTGCAGGCTCATCCTGACAAGACCCTCCAGCATGACAATGCCACCAGCCATACTGCTCGTTCTGTGCCTGATTTCCTGCAAGACAGGAATGTCAGTGTTCTACCGTGGCCAGCGAAGAGCCCGGATCTCAAACCCATTGAGCACGTCTGGGACATGTTGGATCGGATGGGTCAAGGCTAGGGCCATTCCTTCCAGAAATGTCCGGGAACTTGCAGGTGCCTTGGTGGAAGAGTGGGGTAACATCTCACAGCAAGAACTGGCAAATCTGGTGCAGTCCATGAGGAGGAGATGCACTGCAGTACTTAATGCAGCTGGTGGTCACACCAGATACTGACTGTTACTTTTAATTTTGACAAGATAGCAAGAAGTACCAGTGTCTGGAATGAGAGACGAGACACTCGTTCTACAACACCTTGATATGAAAGTAGCTTGCAAATGTATGTTTTATCACATCATGTAGATAGATGAACAACTGCAAGTTGAATGCCCGATCTTAAGTCAGCTCATGAGGTCAACACAATATTAAATGTCTCACCAAATCTCTCCTTATATCCTCTGTTAGAACTTTCCTGGGGGACAAATCCCATAACTAATATCCCTACAGATGTAGGCTACGTGTGGACATTGCTCAAACATAGCTTAGCTAGCTTGAGTGCAGATACATTTATCATCAACAACAACAACCAAAAAATCGATGGGTGTGTTTCTGTAACAAAGACAAAACATTTCCTGCTGTAAATAGGCATGATCATATTGATTCACTTATAAGGACAGTATGCCTACACTTTACCTATCAAATTAAATTGTGTGTAGAGTATACCCACAGATAGAATAAGGAGCAGAACTAGCATGGCATTCAGTTCTATTTCTAATCTATTCTAAAGATTTGGTTGTCTAACCACACACTGACATACACAGCTCTCTGGGTGAGGTTATGTCTGTCTAACCACACACTGACATACACAGCTCTCTGGGTGAGGTTATGTCTGTCTAACCACACACTGACATACACAGCTCTCTGGGTGAGGTTATGTCTGTCTAACCACACACTGACATACACAGCTCTCTGGGTGAGGTTATGTCTGTCTAACCACACACTGACATACACAGCTCTCTGGGTGAGGTTATGTCTGTCTAACCACACACTGACATACACAGCTCTCTGGGTGAGGTTATGTCTGTCTAACCACACACTGACATACACAGCTCTCTGGGTGAGGTTCTGTCTGTCTAACCACACACTGACATACACAGCTCTCTGGGTGAGGTTATGTCTGTCTAACCACATACTGACATACACAGCTCTCTGGGTGAGGTTATGTCTGTCTAACCACACACTGACATACACAGCTCTCTGGGTGAGGTTCTGTCTGTCTAACCACACACTGACATACACAGCTCTCTGGGTGAGGTTATGTCTGTCTAACCACACACGAACATACACAGCTCTCTGGGTGAGGTTCTGTCTGTCTAACCACACACTGACATACACAGCTCTCTGGGTGAGGTTATGTCTGTCTAACCACACACTGACATACACAGCTCTCTGGGTGAGGTTATGTCTGTCTAACCACACACTGACATACACAGCTCTCTGGGTGAGGTTATGTCTGTCTAACCACACACTGACATACACAGCTCTCTGGGTGAGGTTATGTCTGTCTAACCACACACTGACATACACAGCTCTCTGGGTGAGGTTCTGTCTGTCTAACCACACACTGACATACACAGCTCTCTGGGTGAGGTTATGTCTGTCTAACCACACACTGACATGCACAACTCTCTGGGTGAGGTTCTGTCTGTCTAACCACACACTGACATACACAGCTCTCTGGGTGAGGTTATGTCTGTCTAACCACACACTGACATACACAGCTCTCTGGGTGAGGTTATGTCTGTCTAACCACACACTGACATACACAGCTCTCTGGGTGAGGTTATGTCTGTCTAACCACACACTGACATATACAGCTCTCTGGGTGAGGTTATGTCTGTCTAACCACACACTGACATACACAGCTCTCTGGGTGAGGTTATGTCTGTCTAACCACACACTGACATACACAGCTCTCTGGGTGAGGTTCTGTCTGTCTAACCACACACTGACATACACAGCTCTCTGGGTGAGGTTATGTCTGTCTAACCACACACTGACATACACAGCTCTCTGGGTGAGGTTCTGTCTGTCTAACCACACACTGACATACACAGCTCTCTGGGTGAGGTTATGTCTGTCTAACCACACACTGACATACACAGCTCTCTGGGTGAGGTTCTGTCTGTCTAACCACACACTGACATACACAGCTCTCTGGGTGAGGTTATGTCTGTCTAACCACACACTGACATACACAGCTCTCTGGGTGAGGTTATGTCTGTCTAACCACACACTGACATACACAGCTCTCTGGGTGAGGTTCTGTCTGTCTAACCACACACTGACATACACAGCTCTCTGGGTGAGGTTATGTCTGTCTAACCACACACTGACATACACAGCTCTCTGGGTGAGGTTCTGTCTGTCTAACCACACACTGACATACACAGCTCTCTGGGTGAGGTTATGTCTGTCTAACCACACACGAACATACACAGCTCTCTGGGTGAGGTTCTGTCTGTCTAACCACACACTGACATACACAGCTCTCTGGGTGAGGTTATGTCTGTCTAACCACACACTGACATACACAGCTCTCTGGGTGAGGTTATGTCTGTCTAACCACACACTGACATACACAGCTCTCTGGGTGAGGTTATGTCTGTCTAACCACACACTGACATACACAGCTCTCTGGGTGAGGTTCTGTCTGTCTAACCACACACTGACATACACAGCTCTCTGGGTGAGGTTCTGTCTGTCTAACCACACACTGACATACACAGCTCTCTGGGTGAGGTTCTGTCTGTCTAACCACACACTGACATACACAGCTCTCTGGGTGAGGTTATGTCTGTCTAACCACACACTGACATGCACAGCTCTCTGGGTGAGGTTCTGTCTGTCTAACCACACACTGACATACACAGCTCTCTGGGTGAGGTTATGTCTGTCTAACCACACACTGACATACACAGCTCTCTGGGTGAGGTTATGTCTGTCTAACCACACACTGACATACACAGCTCTCTGGGTGAGGTTCTGTCTGTCTAACCACACACTGACATACACAGCTCTCTGGGTGAGGTTCTGTCTGTCTAACCACACACTGACATACACAGCTCTCTGGGTGAGGTTCTGTCTGTCTAACCACACATGGACATGCACAGCTCTCTGGGTGAGGTTCTGTCTGTCTAACCACACACTGACATACACAGCTCTCTGGGTGAGGTTCTGTCTGTCTAACCACACACTGACATGCACAGCTCTCTGGGTGAGGTTATGTCTGTCTAACCACACACGAACATACACAGCTCTCTGGGTGAGGTTATGTCTGTCTAACCACACACTGACATGCATAGCTCTCTGGGTGAGGTTCTGTCTGTCAAACCACACACTGACATACACAGCATTCTGGGTGAGGTTCTGTCTGTCTAACCACACACTGACATGCACAGCTCTCTGGGTGAGGTTCTGTCTGTCAAACCACACACTGACATACACAGCATTCTGGGTGAGGTTCTGTCTGTCTAACCACACACTGACATACACAGCTCTCTGGATGAGGTTATGTCTTCAAGTCTCCAGTGGGTGATGAAGTCCCTTCTATCTATGTAATGTATTACAGGTTATGGACAGGTGCAGGCAGGTGGCAGGAGGGGTGGAGTGCATTACACTCCATCCTGAATATGACAGAGTTTGCCTCAACCCAAGGATACAGCAAGCAGAGTTCAATAAATACAGGCAGATATGAGGTGCAGGAAGACGGCACTTTGTATCTACTGACCAAGCTTTCTCCAGTAGGAAGCTCTGAATCGGTCAGTAGCCTACAGAGTAATATGGGAAGAGTGCAATTGCTTATGTACACATTCTAAACAAAGTGTTTTGATAACTTAAGAGTAACAGTTCCATGTAGAACAAACCATCCTTCACACAATACTCTAGATGCAGTGTTCTGCTTACCTTATGCTGTCATTCTCAGCAGATACAGACACTGTACCTTTCAGCATTTTGTCTGGGGGTACATGTTATATGTCATCCCTTCGCCATCCCCATATAAGACAGTTCCCTGACATGTTTTAAGAATAGACAGCCCCCCCCCAACATGAATGCAATAATAACAAAAGATGATAAGAAGTAATAGATGTGTCTTGTATAATTTTAATGCCAAGTGAAATGTTTCTCCCAGTTCAGACATCTGTATCAACCTGTCTTTTAGTCAAGGGACTCCATGACAAACCATCTCTCCTGTCTTCCATCTGTAGAAAAACAAGGTAGAGTTGATACACACATCACTGATTATATTATCAATAGTTGGTAGGCGAATTCCAGGACAGACAAGTGATATTATTTTGACCTATGACCAGATCAAATGTGACCAACCTGATGTGGAACTGGTGCCTGGCCACATACTGCCTCAGCCTTCTGCTGATAAGGTAGGAGGGTCCCACGACACCAAGTCCACCAGATTTTGTAAGTAGCCTGTGAATTAAATTAAATATCACTCAAAAATACCTTTTCTCTGGTATGGAAGTAATTATACTAATAGAGTGACTAAGTACAGCATAGATTCAGGCCAGTGACGCTGACGCCATTACTATGCAACCAGCTGTGTAATGTGTTGCTGAATGCTTGCTTACGCGTATTTGTAGCATGTTTGCTAAAAAGACTGGTACTCAGGCTAGACAAGTTCCATCCTTCATTTATATTTTCCCAACAAAAATGCACAATAGACTTTTAGGAGAACAGACATTTTGTCTTAAAAACTTCTTATGGCTCGACAACATTCCGCTGAAAAGGCAGAGCGCAAAATGCATTTTTTTTTGAAATATTTAACTTTCATACATTCACAAGTGCAATACACCAAATTAAAGATAAACTTCTTATTAATATACCCATCGTGTCCGATTTCAAAAAGGCTTTACAGCGAAAATACACCATATGATTATGTTAGGTCAGAGCCTAGTCACAAAAACACACACAGCCATTTTCCAGCCAAAGAGAGGAGTCACAAAAAGCAGAAATAGAGATCAAATTAAATCACTAACCTTTGATGATCTTCATCAGATGGCACTCATAAGACTGCATGTTACACACTACATGTATGTTTTGTTTTATATCCAAAAACCTTAGTTTACATTGGCGCTTTATGGTCAGTAATGTTGTGCCTATTTACAGAAATACTCATAATAAACTTTGATAAAAGTTACCAGTACCAGCCAGACCTATTATGCACAGAATTATAGATATACTTCTCCTTAATGCAACCGCTGTGTCCGATTTCAAAAAAGCTTTACGGAAAAAGCAAACCATGCAATAATCAGAGTACGGCGCTCAGACACTAAAACAAGCCATGCAGATACCCGCCATGTTGTGGAGTCAGTAAAAGTCAGAAATAGCATTATAAATATTCACTTACCTTTGATGATCTTCATCAGAATGCACTCCCAGGAATCCCAGTTCCACAATAAATGTTTGTTTTGTTCGATAAAGTCCATAATTTATGTCCAAATACCTCCTTTTGTTAGCGAGTTTGGTAAACAAATCTCACAAGGCGTGGGCAAGTCCAGGCGAAAGTTTAAAAAGTTATATTACAGTTCGTAGAAACATGTCAAACGATGTATAGAATCAATCTTTCGGATGTTTTTAACATACATCTTCAATAATGTTACACCCGGAGAATTCCTTTGTCTTTAGAATTGCAATGGAACGTAGGTCACTCTCACGTGACCAGCTCATGCCATTCTGGCAGGCCTCTGGTTGAATCAGCTCTCATTCGCCCCCACTTCACAGTAGAAGCCTCAAACAACGTTCTAAAGACTGTTGACATCTAGTGGAAGCCTTAGGAAGTGCAATACGACCCCATAGACACTGTAGATCTGATAGGCAATGAGTTGAAAAACTATAAACCTCAGATTTCCCACTTTCTGGTTGGATTTTTCTCAGGTTTTCGCCTGCCATATGAGTTCTGTTATACTCATAGACATCATTCAGACAGTTTTAGAAACTTCAGAGTGTTTTCTATCCAATACTGCTACTAATATGCATATATTAGCTTCTGGGCCTGAGTAGCAGGAAGTTTACTCTGGGCACGCTTTCATCCGAACGTGAAAATGCTGCCCCCTATCCCAAACAGGTTACACTAGTAGTAGATGAAGCCCCCAAATGCTAAATAGTTCTAACCTATCCCTTGATCATGACTCCCAGTTCCATTACAGTAAAGGCAGAGTACTGCCAGGGCCTGAGTTGAGTTATCGAGAGCAAGTGCTAACCCAAACAACAGACATGTTCTCATAAATGTAGCTAGCTACCTTGCGGGTTAGTTATCAATATCTCTATCCGAGTTGAAATAAATTGGCTAGCAGGGATCTTCTTAGCTAGCCAGTTCGAGTTGAAATATACATGCGTTCGTTGGTGCAAGTAGAAACAACATGTTGACTCACCCTACTTGTAGAGAAATGCCAATACCATCCTCCAATGTATGAATTTATAATTGCATCAAAATCACCATTATAATCATTAGCCAGTATGGAGAATTAAATAAAACCACAAATCCCTATCTCCATATGTGGCTAATTTAGGAAAGTGCCAATGTAAGCTAGCTAGCTATCCACCGGAGGACAACAACACAACGAGATGTAACAATTAAATTAGTTAATTCAAGTTATTTCTGTCAATGTCGTTTGGCTCTCGATGTGATTTGAATGGAGCGAAGCCAAATCCAATCCGGCTTCCCTTGACACTTTGTTTTGGTGCGCCAGGATCATTCACATCTGAGCTCACTCAGTTTAGTTCAAAGCTGATTGGCTATTATTTTATTCATTTTTTAATCAAGGGAGGCCAAATTCTCACTGGCTTCCTTTGCATTGACCAGACAGCATCAGATAGATGGCCCACACATACAGAGACAGAGGGGCGCTGAGTGGCTCACTCGGACGCTTTCTCCATGAGATATATTCAGCCGCTTGCGAATTGAAAGGAATATTAGGAAACACAGAGAGACGAAAGATTAATTACCATTATTATTATTTTATCAATTGTTTGGCAACACCTCCATTGGCAACCATATATACACGCCACTTCATCTTCTTCTCTACTCCTTCTCCTCCCTCCTTTTTCAAGAGTATTAAGCTGATCACCAGACAGGGTACCAGTCAGACCTAGACAGCTCATGTTCATACAGCCAATGCCAAAGGGGGCACACCTGGCTGTGCCCTGTCCTCTGTGGTTAGATGTTAAACGTACGTCTGTCTGTGGTCCAGCCAGTCAAGCCCTGCATGCAAGCAAGAGATGTGACTTATACCTGTCTGTGTATATTTGAGTCATGGGGCTTTCAAATCCCTCTCTGCTTCAGTCTCCTTATCTGCCAGTGGTTTGAGCTCAGTAGTGGTTTTTGTGTGTGTGTCTGTGTGTAAAACCCTCAGTGCACCTGACAGACAGCAGAACATCTGACATGGCTTCAAATAAACTTCAGTTAGTGCTAAATACGGCTGCTAGAATCCTGACTAGAACCAAAACATTTGATCATATTACTCCGGTGCTAGCCTCCCTACACTGGCTTCCTGTCAAGGCAAGGGCTGATTTCAAGGTTTTACTGCCAACCTACAAAGCATTACATGGGCTTACTCCTACCTATCTCTCTAATTTGTCCTGCCGTACATACCTACACGTACGCTACGGTCACAAGACGCAGGCCTCCTAATTGTCCCTAGAATTTCTAAGCAAACAGCTGGAGGCAGGGCTTTCTCCTATAGAGCTCCATTTTATTTGAATGGTCTGCCTACCCATGTGAGAGACGCAGACTTGGTCTCAACCTTTAAGTCTTTACTGAAGACTCATCTCTTCAGTGGGCCATATGATTGAGTGTAGTCTGGCCCAGGAGTGTGAAGGTGAACTGAAAGGCTCTGGAGCAACGAACCGCCCTTGCTGTCTTTGCCTGGCCGGTTCCCCTCTCTCCACTGGGATTCTCTGTCTCTAACCCTATTACAGGGGCTGATTCACTGGCTTACTAGGGCTCTTTCATGCCATCCCTAGGAGGGGTGCATCACTTGAGTGGGTTGAGTCACTGATGGTTGTGGGTTGTGCCGTGGTGGAGATCTTTGTGGGCTATACTTGGCCTTGTCTCAGGATGGTAAGTTGGTGGTTGAAGTTATCCCTCTAGTGGTGTGGGGGCTGTGCTTTGGGAAAGTGGGTGGGGTTATATCCTTCCTGTTTGGCCCTGTCCGGGGGTATCATCGGATGGGGACAGAGTGTTTCCTGACCCCTCCTGTCTCAGCCTCCAGTATTTATGCTGCGGTAGTTTATGTGTCGGGGGGCTAGGGTCAGTTTGTTATATCTGGATTACTTCCCCTGTCTTATCCAGTGTCCTGTGTGAATTTAAGTATGCTCTCTCTAATTCTCTCTTTCTTTCTCTCTCTCGGAGGACCTGAGCCCTAGGACCATGCCTCAGGACTACCTGGCATGATGACTCCTTGCTGTCCCCAGTCCACCTGGACGTGCTCCTGTTCCAGTTTCAACTGTTCTGCCCGCGGCTATGGAATCCTGACCTGTTCACCAGACGTGCTACCTGTCCCAGACCTATTATTTGACCATTAATGAACATTTGAACATCTTGGCCATGTTCTGTTATAATCTCCACCCGGCACAGCCAGAAGAGGACTGGCCACCCCTCATAGCCTGGTTCCTCTCTAGGTTCTTTCCTTGGTTTTAGCCTTTCTAGGGAGTTTTTCCTAGCCAACGTGCTTTAACACCTGCATTGCTTGCTGTTTGGGGTTTTAGGCTGGTTTCTGTACAGCACTTTGAGATATCAGCTGATGTTCGAAGGGCTATATAAATACATTTGATTTGATTCAAATCCTTCTGTCAAATCAAATCAAATCAAATTTTATTTGTCACATACACACGGTTAGCAGATGTTAATGCGAGTGTAGCGAAATGCTTGTGCTTCTAGTTCCGACAATGCAGTAATAACCAACAAGTAATCTAACAATTCCAAACTATTGTCTTATACACAGTGTAAGGGGATAAAGAATATGTACATAAGGATATATGAATGAGTGATGGTACAGAGCAGCATAGGCAAGATACAGTAGATGGTATCGAGTACAGTATATACATATGAGATGAGTATGTAAACAAAGTGGCATAGTTAAATTGGCTAGTGATACATGTATTACATAAGGATGCAGTCGATGATATAGAGTACAGTATATACGTATGCATATGAGATGAATAATGTAGGGTAAGTAACATTATATAAGGTAGCATTGTTTAAAGTGGCTAGTGATATATTTACATCATTTCCCATCAATTCCCATTATTAAAGTGGCTGGAGTTGAGTCAGTGTCAGTGTCAGTGTGTTGGCAGCAGCCACTCAATGTTAGTGGTGGCTGTTTAACAGTCTGATGGCCTTGAGATAGAAGCTGTTTTTCAGTCTCTCGGTCCCAGCTTTGATGCACCTGTACTGACCTCGCCTTCTGGATGAGAGCGGGGTGAACAGGCAGTGGCTCGAGTGGTTGATGTCCTTGATGATCTTTATGGCCTTCCTGTAACATCGGGTGGTGTAGGTGTCCTGGAGGGCAGGTAGTTTGCCCCCGGTGATGCGTTGTGCAGACCTCACTACCCTCTGGAGAGCCTTACGGTTGAGGGCGGAGCAGTTGCCGTACCAGGCGGTGATGCAGCCCGCCAGGATGCTCTCGATTGTGCATCTGTAGAAGTTTGTGAGTGCTTTTGGTGACAAGCTGAATTTCTTCAGCCTCCTGAGGTTGAAGAGGCGCTGCTGCTCCTTCGTCACGATGCTGTCTGTGTGAGTGGACAAATTCAGTTTGTCTGTGATGTGTATGCCGAGGAACTTAAAAACTTGCTACCCTCTCCACTACTGTTCCATCGATGTGGATAGGGGGGTGTTCCCTCTGCTGTTTCCTGAAGTCCACAATCATCTCCTTAGTTTTGTTGACGTTGAGTGTGAGGTTATTTTCCTGACACCACACTCCAAGGGCCCTCACCTCCTCCCTGTAGGCCGTCTCGTCGTTGTTGGTAATCAAGCCTACCACTGTTGTGTCGTCCGCAAACTTGATGATTGAGTTGGAGGCGTGCGTGGCCACGCAGTCGTGGGTGAACAGGGAGTACAGGAGAGAGCTCAGAACACACCCTTGTGGGGCCCCAGTGTTGAGGATCAGCGGGGAGGAGATGTTGTTGCCTACTCTCACCACCTGGGGGTGGCCTGTCAGGAAGTCCAGGACCCAGTTGCACAGGGCGGGGTCGAGACCCAGGGCCTCGAGCTTGATGACGAGCTTGGAGGGTACTATGGTGTTGAATGCCGAGCTGTAGTCGATGAACAGCATTCTCACATAGGTATTCCTCTTGTCCAGATGGGTTAGGGCAGTGTGCAGTGTGGTTGAGATTGCATCGTCTGTGGACCTATTTGGGCGGTAAGCAAATTGGAGTGGAACTAGGGTGTCAGGTAGGGTGGAGGTGATATTTTTTTTGTTCTTTTTTTTAACCTTTATTTAACCAGGCAAGTCAGTTAAGAACACATTCTTATTTTCAATGACGGCCTGGGAACAGTGGGTTAACTGCCTGTTCAGGGGCAGAACGACAGATTTGTACCTTGTCAGCTCGGGGGTTTGAACTCGCAACCTTCCGGTTCCTAGTCCAACGCTCTAACCACTAGGCTACGCTGCCGCCCCGATATGGTCCTTGACTAGTCTCTCAAAGCACTTCATGATGACGGAAGTGAGTGCTACGGGGCGGTAGTCGTTTAGCTCAGTTACCTTAGCTTTCTTGGGAACAGGAACAATGGTGGCCCTCTTGAAGCATGTGGGAACAGCAGACTGGTATAGGGATTGATTGAATATGTCCGTAAACACACCGGCCAGCTGGTCTGCAGTGAAGGAGAGTCCAGCACAGCCTGCAGTCTGACTCACACACACACAGACTCACACACAGACCGACCTGCAGTCTGCTCCTGGGATTACTAGACAGAGCTGTCTGTCTAGCTATACTTTACAAGTCAGAATCAGGCAACAATTTGCTATGTCTACTAACACTCAATTATCAACCCTTGTGATTGATATCTAATAATATTGTCATTTGTAGGTCTACACAGACATTCAGTTATATTGCCTGTCAGATAGTGTAGCCAGGGGGTGTTGAGATTGGATGACGACTGTCGAATAACAACATAATAACAATAGGTTACAAGACAATATGGCAACCCCATAGTGTGAATCAACTAATCTGAACAATTCAACACAATATGGAAACACTAGTGTGTCAATAAATTCAGCACTACTGAAAATGAAATAGGTAACAACTGCTAATTAAACATGTTGATGAAACATGTTCCTTCCTGTTCCACTCCAAGATGAACTCAAATCACCCTGCTGTGACTGTCTGGAACTCCACTTACTCACCCCAACCACTATATGAACAAACACATAATGATGTTGATTAATTATGCGTTAATTCATTACTGAAAGATTAACAATGGGCTACATTACAAAATGGAAACAATAAATCAATAAATCACTACTGCAATTTATGGTAAACATTTTGATGAAACCCGTAATTCTTCCAGAATAACCTAACCTACTTCTCTATTCATCCCGAACACCACCCCGTTGTTATGTCTGGGACTCTCCAGCCACTCATGCATCACAACCACTGTATTGCAGCAGGAATGATCTGCTGACTGATCCCTGCGGTGTTGAGAAAGCATCTGAAGCATCTCAATCTTTCCCTTTGAGAGCCTTTATGACTCATCATGGATGATAATCCAGATCTAGCAGGCCCTAAAACACACACACAACACACATTAGGGAGCCGCCACCGTGGGTCTAGTAAACAGGGGCTGAACCTGATGAGGAGAGACAGGCATGTACTGCATCATCACTCCTGAGTTTTTATGCACTGACTTCTGGGCTAAACTGGTGAACCCTCCATGGCACTCAGAAAGACCAGAGCTCGAATCTAATCTGGGCACTAGCCCGATACCTAGCTCAGCCCAGCCAGGGTCTGGCCACTCAGCCTGATACAGATGGATACTCCAGGGCCTTACAGGCAGCCTTACCTCAGCTGATACGCATGTGGTCAATGGCAGGCAGGAAGTGAGTGAGTGTCTGAGATAATTGAAGCGATACTTTGTATAGCAGCAGCAAGCTTGATGAGGTAAGAAAGAGGAATCTATAGACCATTAAACCCCCCACAGACTGTACAATTTTAGCTGTATTATGCCATGATTTTGCCATCTCAGACAAAATGTCCACATTGTGGGCAAATTCTTAGGTCTGACATTTTATGTACCACTATGTGCGGTAGTAGTTCTATCAGTGTCAGAAATATTTAGCCTTTATCGTGTAGTGTGGCTGGTTTAAAATAAGATTTATGGTCCATCCTGCAAGTGGCTGTAGAGCATTTACAGCGAGGATCGGCCTACACAAGTCAATAGTATTCATACTTCTTGCGCTTTGGGTCACGGAGCAGAGCTGAGTGTGTCATACACATCCACTACATAGGTCTTCACCACTTAAAACACACTACTGGTGTCACGACTTCCGCTGAAGTTGGTCCCTCTCCTTGTTCGGGCGGCGTTCAGTGGTCGAAGTCACTGACCTTCTAGCCATCACTGATCTACTTTTCATTTTCCATTGGTTTTGTCTTGTCTTCCATCACACCTGGTTCCAATTCCATCAATTACATGTTGTGTATTTAACCCTCTGTTCCCCCTCATGTCCTTGTCGGTAATTGTTTCTTGTAGTGCCTATGCACGGTATGTTGGTATTTACCGGGTTTTGTTTGACCCATTTATTGTATTGTTCTTTGACGGTGGTTTATGGATATTAAATGACACCGTTGTAAATCAGTTTTCACTCTCCTGCGCCTGACTTCTCTGCGGCCAGTACGCACCTCACTACAACTGGTAGTGATTCAGAGCTAATCTCTACAGCCAGACAGCTAATTACAAGCAATTGAGCTCAGTCAACATAGCATGCATTAAAAAGAAGGCACCGTTGTCCCACCTGCATCCCCACTTTAACAGTTCATTTTTTTTTGCTTCACAAGCTTGTCCCGCAACTGCTCGATTTGGCCACAAGCCTCCGGAGGCTCTGCAATTGCCCCACACATTCCATATGGAGCCTCTGCACCGCATTGCCGGATCAAGCATAAAACACTATTTTACCAGTGACTGACCAATAGGAACATGGCCGAGTACACACACAATAACATGATAATTGTAAATTGTCTAATTAATATAATACACTGAACAAAAATATAAACAGAACATGTATAGTGTTAGTCCCATGTTTCGTGAGTTTAAATAAAATATCCCAGAAAATTTCAATACGCATAAAAAGGTCACTCTAAAATGTGCAGTTTTGTCACACAACGCCACAGATGTCTTATGTTTTGAGGGAACGTGCAAAGGGAAGCACAGCTGAGAGCAGCCCAGTGACACAAGCCTACTATACAAGCTAAATAACTTCTATGCTTGCTTCGAGGCAAGCAACACGGAAACATGCATGAGAACATAAGTTGTTCCGGACGACTGTGTGATCACGCTCTCCGTAGCCGCTGTGAGTAAGACCTTTAAACAGGTCAACATTCACAAGGCCGCAGGGTCAGACGGATTACCAGGACGTGTACTCTGAGCATGCGCTGACCAACTGGCAAGTGTCGACACTGACATTTTCAACCACTCCCTGTCTGAGTGTGTAATACCAACATGTTTCAAGCAGACCACCATAGTCCCTGTGCCCAAGAACACTAAGGTAACCTGCCGAAATGGCCACCGACCTGTAGTACTCACGTCTGTAGCCATGAAATGCTTTGAAAGGCTGGTCATGGCTCACATCAACACCATTATCCAAGAAACCCTAGACCCACTCTAATGTGCATACCGCACCGACAGATCCACAGATGATGCAACCTCTATTGCACTCCACACTGCCCTTTCACACCTGGACAAAAGGAACACCTATGTGAGAATGCTATTCATTGACTACAGCTCAGCGTTCAACACCATAGTGCTCTCAAAGATCATTACTAAGCTAAGGACTCTGGGACTAAACACCTCCCTCTGCAACTGGATCCTGGACTTCCTGACGGGACGCCCCCAGGTGGTGAGGGTAGGTAGCAACACATCCGCCACGCTGATCCTTAACACAGGGGCCCCTCAGGGGTGCGTGCTCAGTTCCCTCCTGTACTCCCTGTTCACTCATGACTGCACTGCCAGGCATGACTCCAACACTATCATTAAGTTAGCTGATGACACAACAGTGGTAGGCCTGATCACCAACAACAATGAGACAGCCTATAGGGAGAAGGTCAGAGACCTGACCATGTGGTGCCAGGACAACAACCTCTCCCTCAACGTGATCAAGACAAAGGAGATGATTGTGGACTACAGGAAATGGAGGACCGAGCACACCCCCATTCTCATGGACTGGGCTGTAGTGGAGCAGGTTGAGAGCTTCAAGTTCCTTGGCATCAACATCACCAACAAACTAATGTGGTCCAAGCACACCAAGACAGTTGTGAAGAGGACACGACAAAACCGGGGCCAAGCTTTCTGCCATCCAGGACCTCTATACCAGGTAGTGTCAGAGGAAGGCCCTAAAAACTGTCAAAGACTCCAGCCACCCTAGTCATAGACTGTTCTCTCTGCTACTACACGGCAAGCGGTACCGGAGCGCCAAAGATGGGTCCAAGAGGCTTCTAAACAGCTTCTACCCCCAAGCCTTAAGACTCCTGAACAGCTAACCAAATGGCTACCCAGACTATTTCCATTGCCCCCCCATGACCCCCCTTCTACTCTCCGTTATTATCTATGCGTAGTCACTTTAGTAACTCTACCTACATGTACATATTACCTCAATTACCTCTACACCGAAGCCCCTGCACATTGACTCAGTACTGGTACCTCCTGTATATAGCCCCGCTATTGTTATTTACTGCTCCTCTTTAATTATTTGCTATCTTATCGCTGACTTTTTTTAGGTATTTTCTTATAACTGCATTGTTGGTTAAGGGCTTGTAAGTAAACATTTCACTGTAAGGTCTACACCTGTTGTATTCGGCGCATGTGACAAATACAATTTGATTTGATTTTAATTTGAGATCCTGAGGCCCATTGACACACCATTCACCTGCCGCCATCAACTCATGTTTCAGATCTGTTATCCAAGATGGCGTAGCAGTCAGACGTGTGTTTGTCTTGTCCCATGTAAATAGTCGGTCTCATCTTTTTTTCGTATATATTTTTTATATTTTAATCCCACTTTCCACCTACAATCTAAATATACATTCCTGCAACCCTCCCCACCCAATGAGGTACAGATCTGCTATTGTTATACATAACTGGAACCTCCATCAGAAGCTAGCCAGCTAACTAGCTACTAGCTAGTAGTCACTATTAGCAACAGCTAGCAGTCTTCACCTTTGGCTAGGTCACCAGCCAGCTTTAGCTTGGCCAATACATGCCAGTCTGCACAGTGCGATATCGGACTGCTTTCCTCCACCACATCACTGGACTCCTACCGCAAGTCCTTGGCCATTACGCCGGCTCATCGCAGCTAGCTAGCTGTAATCGAGTGGCTACCCCTGGCTATGCCTCTGTCCCGAAGCAAGCACCAGTTAGCCTTGAGCTAGCCTCGAGCTAGGCCCATCTCCCGGCTAGCTGAAGAGGTAGACCAGCTAATACGTGGGCTACAACACCTCTTTTGCCAATTGGCCTAGATCCTTTATTGCCGATACGGAGCCCTGCCAATCAATCATGACTGGTCTGCCTACATAATCATCCGATGTGGTTTAAACAGGCGTTTCCATTGCGTTGTCACCGAAGACCCACCTGCTAGCCCTGGCCTACTAGCTTTCTGAATGCCGTGCCTCCCACTCACCAACATAGTAGCAACTACCGAATGGCTCCCAGACTCACCTATTGCTGCTCAATGGACCCCACACATGGGCAGACCTCACCTGGCTTAGCTGGTGTCTCCAGAGATGCAAGCTCTCTCATCGTCACTCAATGCCTAGGTTTACCCCCACTGTACTCACATCCCACCGTACCCCTCAAAAGGGGGAGACACTCTAGACCCAAACTGTTACAGACCTATATCCATCCTGCCCTGCATTTCTAAAGTCTTTGAAAGCCAAGTTAGGAAACAGATCACCGACCACCGAATCCCACCGTATCCCACCGTACCTTCTCCACTATGCAATCTGATTTCCGAGCTGGCCATGGGTGCACCTTAGCCACCTTAGTCCTAAACGATATCATAAACCGCCGTAGATAAAAGACAGTACTGTGCAGCCGTTTTCGTCGAACTGGCCAAGGCTTTCGACTCTGTCAATCACTGCATTCTTATTGGCAGACTCAATAGCCTTGGTTTCTCAAATGACTGCCTAGCCTGGTTCATCAACTACTTCTCAGATAGAGTTCAGTGTGTCAAATCGGAGGGCCTGTTGTCTGGACCTCTGGCAGTCTCTATGGGGGTGCCACAGGGTTAAATTCGGGTCTACTCTTTTCTCAGTATACATCAATGATATTGCTCTTGCTGCTGGTAATTCTCTGATCCACCTCTATGCAGACTACACCATTCTGTATACATCTGGCCCTTCCTTGGACACTGTGTTAACAAACTTCCGAAGGAGCTTCAATGCCATACAACACTCCTTCCGTGGCCTCCATTTGCTCTTAAATGCAAGTAAAACTAAATGCATGCCCTTCAACCGATTGCTGTCCGCACCTGCCCGCCTGCCTAGAATCACTACTCTGGACGGTTCTGACTTGTGGACAACTACAAATACACTAAGTGTCTGGTTAGACTGTAAACTCTCCTTCCAGACTCACATTAAATCTGGAATCGGCTTCCTATTTCGCACCAAATCCTCCTTCACTCATGCTATCAAACATAGGGCGGCAGGGTAGCCTAGTGGTTAGAGCGTTGGACTAGTAACCGGAAGGTTGTGAGTCCAAACCCCCGAGCTGACAAGGTACAAATCTGTCGTTCTGCCCCTGAACAGGCAGTTAACCCACTGTTCCCAGGCCGTCATTGAAAATAAGAATCTGTTCTTAACCTACTTGCCTAGATAATTTTTTTAAATTGTTTTTTATTTTAAATACCCTCGTAAAACTGACTATCCTACCAATCCTTGACTTCGGCGATGTCATTTACAAAATAGCCTCCAACACTCTACTCAGCAAATTCGATGTAGTCTATCACAATACCATCCGTTTTGTCACCAAAGCCCCATATATTACCCACCACTGCGACCTGTATGCTCTCGTTGGCTGGCCCTCGCTACATATTTGTCGCCAAGCCCACTGGCTCCAGGTCAACTGTAAGTCTTTGCTATGTGTAGCCTTGCCTTATCTCAGCTCACTGGTCTCCATAGCAACACCCACCCATAAGATGCGCTTCAGCAGGTATATTTCACTGGCGATCCCCAAAGCCAACACCTCCTTTGGCCGCCTTGCAAAAATCACAAAAGAATTGCAAAAATCACTGAAGCTGAAGACTTACATCTCCCTCACTAACTTCAAGCATCAACTGTCAGATCAGCTTACCTATCACTACTGTACCTGTACACAGCCCATCTGTAAATAGCACACCCAACTACCTCATCCTCATATTGTTATTTAAAAATATATATTTTGCACCCCAGTATCTCTACTTGCACATCATCATCTGCACATCCATCACTCCAGTGTTAAAGCTAAATTGTAATTATTTCGCCACTATGGCTTATCTATTGCCTTACCTCCCTAACCGTACTATATTTGCACACACTGTACATAGATTTTTCTATTGTGTTTTGACTGCACATGTGTTTCTCATGTTTAACTCTGTGTTGTTTTTGTCGCAGTGTTTTGCTTTGTCTTGGCCAGGTCGCAGTTGTAAATGACAACTTGTTCTCAACTGGCCTACCTGGTTAGCCGCATGTTGCATTTCCTGGAAGCTGAAAATGTTCCAGTTCTTCCATGGCCTGCATACTCACCAGACATGTCACCTACTTAGCATGTTTGGGGTGCTCTGGATTGATGTGTACTACCAGTTCCCGCCAATATCCAGCAACCTCGCACTGTGGGACAACATTCTACAGGCCACAATAAACAGCCTGATCAACTCTATGGGAAGGAGATCGTGCTGCATGAGGCAATTGATTGTCACACCAGATACTGACTGGTTTTCTGATCCATGCCCCTACCTGCATATCTATATTCCCAGTCATGTAAAATCCATTGATTAGGGCCTAAGTAATTAATTTAAATGTACTGATTTCCTTATATGAACTGTAACTCAGTAAAATATTTGAAATTGTTGCAGGTTTGCGTTTATATTTTCTTCCAGTATAGTTTGATTTAAACATGTACATGCTTTGCAAGAACGATTTCCATAATAATCTTGTTTACATGACACATTGAAATCAGGCTACCTGATGGGAGAAATGCACAAAATAGCCAATCAAAATAAACGTTATACTACAGCAACCATGTTATTTTGGGGAAGCTTATTTGATTCTGAATTCAGACGTGTAAAGGTTGTATTTGAAAACAATTTCCGAAGTGCATACTTTCAGAACTCACTTCACTCACACATAAGCATAGAGGGAGTTTTGCGCTGCTGGTGCTGGCACCTACGCAGATGAAATACACCGCTGCAGTTGACATAGCCTACGTCGGGTTGACGGGTTGACGTAGCCTCACAAGCCAATCGCAGAATGTGACGGGGGAAATGAAGCATATAGTGCAATCTGGACAGATTTTTATTTGGTAACATCGCACAGTGCGAGGTGATAATCGTAAAAGACTGAATCCAACATACAGCCTGCAAAGGACTTTACTTCAGTCTGGCTTATCTGGGTCTTGTCTAGGACCAACACACACACACACACACACAGAAAACATGAAAACATCTCTTTGAAATGGGGTCCTTTGTTCCTGCTCGATGATTCTTTAAATAGCCAGTGATAACCATCTTCTTTTGGAAAACAATGTCACCTTTACATGTTGCAGTTTTACTGATACAGTCATACTGTGGTGGCTAATCTATCTTGAATCTCTCTCACACCCTCTTGGAGCCTATGCTTCCTTCTTCTTCCTTCTTTAACAATTACCTGTGCTTTGGTTGCTGGCATGGAAACAAGGAATGTTCAGAATGCACCTGAGAATGTCAACAATCAAAATATTTAGAGGACATAAAATCCCACACAATGGCTGCTTTTTACAAGAGATGCTTTTGTTGTGTGCTCTGCTCTTGCCCGGTGGTAGAGTGTGGGTATGTCTTCTCAGTTTCCGAGATAAAAAAAAAAAACATCTGAGAAAAAGACTTTTGCAGAGGATTGGAAAACTCAAGATGGTATCGCAGCCTTTGCATCGTCTCAGAAATCATCAGAGAATCAGAGACAGTGTGTGGCATGGCACTCACTCTCTTCCCCTGGTCGCGATCAAATGATAACCACAACAAACTCTGGACTCTTGTCCACACCCAAAGGGAAACCACTCCAGTCAGCCTGCCAGACAGCCCCCCTCCCTGTGTGCTTTGATTCCATGTCCTGTTCGGTAATGTCTCACAATGCCTAGTAAATTAATATGGAAAATCAAACTGTATGTATACTCTCCCTGTGGAGCTATCTACCATCAGATACAGATCACAAGTAATTGTTCCTCCGTCATTATTCATCTTTCAGATACAGAGGATTCGTTTTTTCTCTCTATCTTTCCTCCTAGCAGAAGGCAGTCATGTGTTTGAAGAGCACTGTTGGATTTTACCTACTGTCGCCTGAGAAAGAGCGTGAGAGAGAGAGAAAAAAAGAGAGAGAGAGACTTCTGTTCTACCCAGAAAAACTCAAACCAACTCAAGGAGCTGCGGTTTGTACAGTATAATATTGGTATTTGAGTAATCATGGCACCCAGGATCAAATCTCCTGCTATTAACATCTGTTATGAGAGTCTAGCATATGAGGGCATAAGATTTATTTTATTCTATTCTATCAGCCAATACCTCATTCATAACTGACTGCATGCCATAGGCTGTGCTGAAGGACCAATAGGACTTCACCATAAGGTCATCCATACACCAGCTATCAGCAGAACAACACCACAGCTCTCCTCTCCACATCAGATCAGTGCTGTGTTGTTGATACTGTCTGTTGGCTGGAATTATCTTGGGACATGTTTTGATAATCATGGTTGTATATTCCAATCGTTCCCTGCCATAAAAAAGGACAAGCAGACAAGTAAACAACGAGTGAAGTGCAAAGGAATGGTGACTCCCCTGTCTCTCGGTCTGACTCACTATTTTGCTCTCACAGGGCAAATGATGAACCCTGACACCCTGTTTAATACTATTATGCTCTCTCTTTCTCTCGCTCCTTCACTAATATTATAATAATAATAACAACATATATGCTAATTAGCAGATGCTTTCATCCAAAGCGACTTACAGTCATGTGTGCATACTTTTTACGTATCTCTCTGTCTGTCTCTTTCTCTCTCTTTCTCATTCTCCACCCAATGTGAGAAAATTGTCCGGCTCAGAATGTCCCTGCCTTTGTAGGTGTATGACTACAGAACCACATACAACATCCCAACTCTCTCTACCATTTACATGTTTATCTCACCAGACATTCCTACTTACTGGTAGGCCTAGTGTATTTTTTCCCCTTTAGATGGGAGTTTTGGTGCATCTTGACTGGCCTGACTCAGTCCCACCTTTCAAAGTTGTGTTGTGTTTAGGAGAGGGGTGATGAAAGTTGTGTTGTGTTTTGGAGATCAGTCAGGATGAACGTAAGGTTGTGTTGTGTTTTTGGAGAGGAGTGATGATGAAAGTTAGATTGTGTTGTGTTGTGTTTTGGAGAGTGGTGAGGGTGAAAGTAAGGTTGTGTCGTGTTGTGTTTTGTAGAGTGGTGAGGGTGAAAGTAAGGTTGTGTTGTGTTTTGGAGAGGGGTGAGGGTGAAAGTAAGGTTGTGTTGTGTTTTGGAGATGGGTGAGGGTGAAAGTAAGGTTGTGTTGTGTTTTGGAGAGGGGTGAGGGTGAAAGTAAAGTTTATTGTGTTTTGGAGAGGGGTGAGGTTGAAAGTAAGGTTGTGTTGTGTTTTGGAGAAGGGTGAGGGTGAAAGTAAGGTTGTGTTGTGTTTTGGAGAGGGGTGAAGGTGAAAGTAAGGTTGTGTTGTGTTTTGGAGAGGGGTGAAGGTGAAAGTAAGGTTATGTTGTGTTTTGGAGAAGGGTGAGGGTGAAAGTAAGGTTGTGTTTTGGAGAGCGGTGAGGATGAAAGTTAGGTTGTGTTTTGGAGAGGGGTGAGGGTGAAAGTTAGGTTGTGTTTTGGAGAGGGGTGAGGGTGAAAGTAAGGTTGTGTTGTGTTTTGGAGAGGGGTGAGGGTGAAAGTAAGGTTGTGTTTTGGAGAGGGGTGAGGGTGAACGTAAGGTTGTTTTGTGTTTTGGAGAGCGGTGAGGATGAAAGTTAGGTTGTTTTTGGAGAGGGGTGAGGATGAAACTTAGGTTGTGTTTTGGAAAGTGGTGAGGATGAAACTTAGGTTGTGTTTTGGAGAGGGGTGAGGATGAAAGTTAGGTTGTGTTTTGGAGAGGGGTGAGGGTGAAAGTTAGGTTGTGTTGTGGAGGTGGGTGAGGATGAAAAGGGCACAAGGACAGAACAATGGAGCACCTGCACAATAATGAGCACTCAGACTGTACACACATGCAGATGGCTTGGCTGAGGAATCTCTCACCACACACACACACACACACACACACACACACACACACACACACACACACACACACACACACACACACACACACACACACACACACACACACACAGACAGCTGGCTCTCTTTAAAGTGGCCAGAGATTATCCTCCACCACAACTTACCTTACATCTGCCTGGATGGAATTCCCCCTCTCACACCCACCCACACCAACGCTCCATTCTTCCCCTTTGTCTATACTGGTATCTTCACAAAGGGAGAAACTGTATTTGTCTTTAGGCAGCCGGGCCATTCATTGGCGCTAGAGAGAGAGACAGGGCCTGAGCATGTTCATTCACACGTGTTGTCCGTGTCACTATCACTACCCAGGGAAGTCACCAGTGATGCAAATCAGCATTCGACGGCCATCCACGTCTGAGGATGTCGGGAGAGGATGTGGAAACCGGCCACGAGGGGGAACAGGGAGTGCTGTTAACTTCATGTAGGTTTCGTTTGCTAGGGTGTTGTTTAATGGGGATGGCTGATCGACATAAGCATCTGCCTTTAGTTTCTAAAGGTTGCATGTTTGAATACAGCAAAGTAGTTTTTATATATATTTTTTTGAGCCTATTCCAAACCTTAACCCTTACATTAACCATTCGGAGTTAATGCCTAAACTTAACCTTAAACACTTAGAAATTTGATGTTTGGAACAACTTAGAAATTTGACGTTTGAGAAAATGAATGAACGTCTAATTCTGACGTTGAGGCTGTGAGAGCTTGTTGCACTTCCAGCTATCAGCTTTCTATCACATGCACCGCCTCACTTGAATGTCGTACAGAAACTATGTTCAGTTCAAGAGTGAACAAAAGACAGACTGTTTACTTCCTGCATCTACTTTTAACTGCCAGCGAATGAGCGAGTCACCAAGAAGGATTTTCACTTTTAAATTGACCCTGGCTGGTAAACAGGTCTCAGGCTAACAACAGCAAGATATCCAGACACGTGGATCAAATTGAAGGAGTGAGGGGTGCCAGAGGGGTGACGGGAAGATAGGGCCGAGGGGTGAGGGAGAGTGGAGCGGCTTCTGGGCTCCATGGGGGCTCATAGTCACAGTGAAGGAATCAGTCCTCCCTGTCTAACCCTAACCCCCTGTCTAACCCTGACCCCCTGTCTAACCCTAACCCCTGTCTAACCCTAACCCCTGTCTAACCCTAACCCCCTGTCTAACCCTAACCCCCTGTCTAACCATAACCCCCTGTCTAACCCTGACCCCCTGTCTAACCCTAACCCCTGTCTAACCCTAACCCCCTGTCTAACCCTAACCCCCTGTCTAACCCTAACCCCTGTCTAACCCTAACCCCCTGTCTAACCCTAACCCCTGTCTAACCCTAACCCCCTGTCTAACCCTAACCACCTCGCTAACCCTAACCCCCTGTCTAACCCTAACCCCCTGTCTAACCCTAACCCCTGTCTAACCCTAACCCCCTGTCTAACCCTAACCCCCTGTCTAACCCTAACCCCCTGTCTAATCCTAACCCCCTGTCTAACCCTAACCACCTGTCTAACCCTAACCCCGTCTAACCCTAACCCCCTGTCTAACCCTAACCCCCTGTCTAACCCTAACCCCTGTCTAACCCTAACCCCCTGTCTAACCCTAACCCCCTGTCTAACCCTAACCCCCTGTCTAACCCTAAGTCCCTGTCTAACCCTAACCCCCTGTCTAACCCTAACCCCTGTCTAACCCTAACCCCCTGTCTAACCCTAACCCCCTGCCTAACCCTAACCACCTGTCTAACCCTAACCCCGTCTAACCCTAACCCCCTGTCTAACCCTAACCCCTGTCTAACCCTAACCCCTGTCTAACCCTAACCCCCTGTCTAACCCTAACCCCCTGTCTAACCCTAACCCCTGTCTAACCCTAACCCCCTGTCTAACCCTAACCCCCTGTCTAACCCTAACCCCTGTCTAACCCTAACCCCCTGTCTAACCCTAACCCCTTGTCTAACCCTAACCCCTTGTCTAACCCTAAACCCTGTCTAACCCTAACCCCCTGTCTAACCCTAACCCCCTGTCTAACCTAACCCCTGTCTAACCCTAACCCCTGTCTAACCCTAACCCCTGTCTAACCCTAACCCCCTGTCTAACCCTAACCCCCTGTCTAACCCTAACCCCGTCTAACCCTAACCCCTGTCTAACCCTAATCCCCTGTCTAACCCTAACCCCCTGTCTAACCCTAACCCCCTATCTAACCCTAACCCCTGTCTAACTCTAACCCCCTGTCTAACCCTAACCACCTCGCTAACCCTAACCCCCTGTCTAACCCTAACCCCCTGTCTAACCCTAACCCCTGTCTAACCCTAACCCCGTCTAACCCTAACCCCCTGTCTAACCCTAACCCCTGTCTAACCCTAACCCCCTGTCTAACCCTAACCCCGTCTAACCCTAACCCCATCTAACCCTAACCCCTGTCTAACCCTAACCCCCTGTCTAACCCTAAACCCCTGTCTAACCCTAACCCCCTGTCTAACGCTAATTCCCTGTCTAACCCTAAGCCCCTGTCTAACCCTAATTCCCTGTCTAACCCTAATTCCCTGTCTAACCCTAACCCCCTGTCTAACCCTAATTCCCCATATAATCCTAAATCCCTCTCTAACCCTAAATCCCTGTCTAACCCTAAGTCCCTGTCTAACCCTAATTCCCTGTCTAACCCTAAGTCCCTGTCTAATCCTAACCCCTTGTCTAACCCTAATTCCCTGTCTAACCCTAAGTCTCTGTCTAACCCTAAGTCCCTGTCTAACCCTAAACCCCTGTCTAACCCTAACCCCTGTCTAACCCTAAGTCTCTGTCTAACCCTAAGTCCCTGTCTAACCCTAACCCCTGTATAACCCTAACCCCCTGTCTAACCCTAACCCCCCTGTCTAACCCTAAGTCTCTGTCTAACCCTAAGTCCCTGTCTAACCCTAACCCCTGTCTAACCCTAATCCCCTGTCTAACCCTAACCCCTGTCTAACCCTAACCCCCTGTCTAACCCTAACCCCCTGTCTAACCCTACCCCTGTCTAACCCTAAACCCCTGTCTAACCCTAACCCCTGTCTAACCCTAACCCCCCTGTCTAACCCTAACCCCTGTCTAACCTAACCCTTCTAACCCACCCTGTCTAACCCTAAACCCTGTCTAACCCTAACCCCCTGTCTACCCTAACCCCGTCTAACCCTAACCCCTGTCTAACCCTAATCCCCTGTCTAACCCTAACCCCCTGTCTAACCCTAACCCCCCTGTCTAACCCTAACCCCTGTCTAACCCTAACCCCCTGTCTAACCCTAACCACCTCGCTAACCCTAACCCCCTGTCTAACCCTAACCCCCTGTCTAACCCTAACCCCTGTCTAACCCTAACCCCGTCTAACCCTAACCCCCTGTCTAACCCTAACCCCTGTCTAACCCTAACCCCCTGTCTAACCCTAACCCCGTCTAACCCTAACCCCATCTAACCCTAACCCCTGTCTAACCCTAACCCCCTGTCTGACCCTAACCCCTGTCTAACCCTAACCCCTGTCTAACCCTAACCCCCCTGTCTAACCCTAACCCGTCTAACCCTAAGTCCCTGTCTAACCCTAACCCCCTGTCTAACCCTAACCCCTGTCTAACCCTAACCCCCTGTCTAACCCTAACCCCCTGCCTAACCCTAACCACCTGTCTAACCCTAACCCCGTCTAACCCTAACCCCCTGTCTAACCCTAACCCCTGTCTAACCCTAACCCCTGTCTAACCCTAACCCCCTGTCTAACCCTAACCCCCTGTCTAACCCTAACCCCTGTCTAACCCTAAACCCCCTGTCTAACCCTAACCCCCTGTCTAACCCTAACCCCTGTCTAACCCTAACCCCCTGTCTAACCCTAACCCTTGTCTAACCCTAACCCCTTGTCTAACCCTAAACCCTGTCTAACCCTAACCCCCTGTCTAACCCTAACCCCCTGTCTAACCCTAACCCCTGTCTAACCCTAACCCCTGTCTAACCCTAACCCTGTCTAACCCTAACCCCCTGTCTAACCCTAAACCCCTGTCTAACCCTAACCCCGTCTAACCCTAACCCCTGTCTAACCCTAATCCCCCTGTCTAACCCTAACCCCCTGTCTAACCCTAACCCCCCTATCTAACCCTAACCCCTGTCTAACTCTAACCCCCTGTCTAACCCTAACCACCTCGCTAACCCTAACCCCCTGTCTAACCCTAACCCCCCCTGTCTAACCCTAACCCCTGTCTAACCCTAACCCCGTCTAACCCTAACCCCCTGTCTAACCCTAACCCCTGTCTAACCCTAACCCCCTGTCTAACCCTAACCCCGTCTAACCCTAACCCCATCTAACCCTAACCCCTGTCTAACCCTAACCCCCTGTCTAAACCCTAACCCCTGTCTAACCCTAACCCCCTGTCTAACGCTAATTCCCTGTCTAACCCTAAGCCCCTGTCTAACCCTAATTCCCTGTCTAACCCTAATTCCCTGTCTAACCCTAACCCCCTGTCTAACCCTAATTCCCCATATAATCCTAAATCCCTCTCTAACCCTAAATCCCTGTCTAACCCTAAGTCCCTGTCTAACCCTAATTCCCTGTCTAACCCTAAGTCCCTGTCTAATCCTAACCCCTTGTCTAACCCTAATTCCCTGTCTAACCCTAAGTCTCTGTCTAAACCCTAAGTCCCTGTCTAACCCTAACCCCTGTCTAACCCTAACCCCTGTCTAACCCCTAAGTCTCTGTCTAACCCTAAGTCCCTGTCTAACCCTAACCCCTGTATAACCCTAACCCCCTGTCTAACCCTAACCCCCTGTCTAACCCTAAGTCTCTGTCTAACCCTAAGTCCCTGTCTAACCCTAACCCCTGTCTAACCCTAATCCCCTGTCTAACCCTAACCCCTGTCTAACCCTAACCCCCTGTCTAACCCTAACCCCCTGTCTAACCCTAACCCCTGTCTAACCCTAACCCCTGTCTAACCCTAACCCCTGTCTAACCCTAACCCCCTGTCTAACCCTAACCCCTGTCTAACCCTAACCCCCTGTCTAACCCTAAACCCTGTCTAACCCCTAACCCCCTGTCTAACCCTAACCCCGTCTAACCCTAAACCCCTGTCTAACCCTAATCCCCTGTCTAACCCTAACCCCCTGCTACCTAACCCTAACCCCCTGTCTAACCCTAACCCCTGTCTAACCTAACCCCCTGTCTAACCCTAACCACCTCGCTAACCCTAACCCCCTGTCTAACCCTAACCCCCTGTCTAACCCTAACCCCTGTCTAACCCTAACCCCCGTCTAACCCTAACCCCCTGTCTAACCCTAACCCTGTCTAACCCTAACCCCCTGTCTAACCCTAACCCCGTCTAACCCTAACCCCATCTAACCCTAACCCCTGTCTAACCCTAAACCCCCTGTCTGACCCTAACCCCCTGTCTAACCCTAACCCCTGTCTAACCCTAACCCCCTGTCTACCCTAACCCCGTCTAACCCTAACCCCCTGTCTAACCCTAACCCCCTGTCTACCCTAAGTCCCTCTCTAACCCTAAGTCCCTGTCTAACCCTAAGTCCCTGTCTAACCCTAACCCCCTGTCTAACCCTAACCCCTGTCTAACCCTAACCCCCTGTCTAACGCTAATTCCCTGTCTAAACCCTAAGCCCCTGTCTAACCCTAATTCCCTGTCTAACCCTAATTCCCTGTCTAACCCTAACCCCCTGTCTAACTACCCTAATTCCCCATCTAATCCTAAATCCCTCTCTATCCCTAAGTCCCTGTCTAACCCTAAGTCCCTGTCTAACCCTAATTCCCTGTCTAACCCTAAGTCCCTGTCTAATCCTAACCCCTTGTCTAACCCTAATTCCCTGTCTAACCCTAAGTCTCTGTCTAACCCTAAGTCCCTGTCTAACCCTAACCCCTGTCTAACCCTAACCCCTGTCTAACCCTAAGTCTCTGTCTAACCCTAAGTCCCTGTCTAAACCTAACCCCTGTCTAACCCTAACCCCCCTGTCGTAACCCTAACCCCCTGTCTAACCCTAAGTCTCTGTCTAACCCTAAGTCCCCTGTTTAAACCCTAACCCTGTCTAACCCTAATCCCCTGTCTAACCCTAACCCCTGTCTAACCCTAACCCCTGTCTAACCCTAACCCCTGTCTAACCCTAACCCCCTGTCTAACCCTAACCACCTGTCTAAACCTGAACCCCCTGTCTAACCCTAACCCCTGTCTAACCCTAACCCCCCTGTCTAACCCTAACCCCTGTCTAACCCTACCCCCTGTCTAACCCTAACCCAATGTCTAACCCTAAACCCCCTGTCTAACCCTAACCCCTGTCTAAACCTAACCCCCTGTCTAACCCTAACCACCTGTCTAAAACCCTAACCCTGTCTAACCCTAACCCCCTGTCTAACCCTAACCCCCCTGTCTAACCCTAAGTCCCTCTCTAACCCTAAGTCCCTGTCTAACCCTAAGTCCCTGTCTAACCCTAACCCCCTGTCTAACCCTAACCCCCTGTCTAACCCTAACCCTTGTCTAACCATAACCCCCTGTCTAACCCTAACCCCCTGCCTAACCCTAAACCCCCTGTCTAACCCTAACCCCTGTCTAACCCTAACCCCCTGTCTAACCCTAACCCCTATCTAACCCTAACCCCCTGTCTAACCCTAACCCCATCTAACCCTAACACCCTGTCTAACCCTAACCCCTGTCTAACCCTAACCCCCTGTCTAACCTAACCCCGTCTAACCCTAACCCCATCTAACCCTAACCCCTGTCTAACCCTAACCCCCTGTCTAAACCCTAACCCCTGTCTAACCCTAACCCCCTGTCTAACGCTAATTCCCTGTCTAACCCTAAGCCCCGGTCTAACCCTAATTCCCTGTCTAACCCTAAATCCCTCTCTAACCCTAAGTCCCTGTCTAAACCCTAAATCCCTGTCTAACCCTAATTCCCTGTCTAACCCTAAGTCCCTGTCTAATCCTAACCCCCTTGTCTAACCCTAATTCCCTGTCTAACCCTAAGTCTCTGTCTAACCCTAAGTCCCTGTCTAACCCTAACCCCTGTCTAACCCTAACCCCTGTCTAACCCTAAGTCTCTGTCTAACCCTAAGTCCCTGTCTAACCCTAACCCCTGTCTAACCCTAACCCCCTGTCTAACCCTAACCCCCTGTCTAACCCTAAGTCTCTGTCTAACCCTAAGTCCCTGTTTAACCCTAACCCCTGTCTAACCCTAATCCCCTGTCTAACCCTAACCCCCTGTCTAACCCTAACCCCCTGTCTAACCCTAACCCCTGTCTAACCCTAACCCCTGTCTAACCCTAACCACCTGTCTAAACCTAACCCCCTGTCTAACCCTAACCCTGTCTAACCCTAACCCCCTGTCTAAACCCTAACCCAGACGTCTAACCCTAACCCCCTGTCTAACCCTAACCCCTGTCTAACCCTAACCCCCTGTCTAACCCTAACCACCTGTCTAACCCTAACCCTGTCTAACCCTAACCCCCTGTCTAACCCTAACCCCCTGTCTAACCCGAAGTCCCTCTCTAACCCTAAGTCCCTGTCTAACCCTAAGTCCCTGTCTAACCCTAACCCCCTGTCTAACCCTAACCCCCTGTCTAACCCTAACCCCTGTCTAACCCTAACCCCCTGTCTAACCCTAAACCCCCTGCCTAACCCTAACCACCTGTCTAACCCTAACCCCGTTAACCCTAACCCCCTGTCTAACCCTAACCCCTGTCTAACCCTAACCCCTGTCTAACCCTAACCCCCTGTCTAACCCTAACCCCCTGTCTAACCCTAACCCCTGTCTAACCCTAACCCCCTGTCTAACCCTAACCCCTATCTAACCCTAACCCCCTGTCTAACCCTAACCCCATCTAACCCTAACACCCTGTCTAACCCTAACCCCTGTCTAACCCTAACCCCCTGTCTAACCCTAACCCCGTCTAACCCTAACCGCATCTAACCCTAACCCCTGTCTAACCCTAACCCCCCTGTCTAACCCTAACCCCTGTCTAACCCTAACCCCCTGTCTAACGCTAATTCCCTGTCTAACCCTAAGCCCCTGTCTAACCCTAATTCCCTGTCTAACCCCTAATTCCCTGTCTAACCCTAACCCCCTGTCTAAACCCTAATTCCCCATCTAATCCTAAGTCCCTCTCTAACCCTAAGTCCCTCTCTAACCCTAAGTCCCTGTCTAAACCCTAACCCCCTGTCTAACCCTAACCCCTGTCTAACCCTAACCCCCTGTCTAACCCTAACCACCTGTCTAAACCTAACCCCCTGTCTAACCCTAACCCCTGTCTAACCCTAACCCCCTGTCTAACCCTAACCCAACGTCTAACCCTAACCCCCTGTCCTAACCCTAACCCCTGTCTAACCCTAACCCCCTGTCTAACCCTAACCACCTGTCTAAACCCTAACCCTGGTCTAACCCTAACCCCCTGTCTAACCCCTAACCCCCTGTCTAACCCTAAGTCCCTCTCTAACCCTAAGTCCCTGTCTAACCCTAAGTCCCTGTCTAACCCTAACCCCCTGTCTAACCCTAACCCCCTGTCTAACCCTAACCCCTGTCTAACCCTAACCCCCTGTCTAACCCTAACCCCCTGCCTAACCCTAACCACCTGTCTAACCCTAACCCTGTTAACCCGAACCCCTGTCTAACCTAACCCCCTGTCTAACCCTAACCCCTGTCTAACCCTAACCCCTGTCTAACCCTAACCCCTGTCTAACCTACCCCTTAACCCTACCCTGTCTAACCCTAACCCCCTTGTCTAACCCTAACCCCTATCTAACCCTAACCCCCTGTCTAACCCTAACCCCATCTAACCCTAACACCCTGTCTAACCCTAACCCCTGTCTAACCCTAACCCCCTGTCTAACCCTAACCCCGTCTAACCCTAACCGCATCTAACCCTAACCCCTGTCTAACCCTAACCCCCTGTCTAACCCTAACCCCTGTCTAACCCTAACCCCCTGTCTAACGCTAATTCCCTGTCTAACCCTAAGCCCCTGTCTAACCCTAATTCCCTGTCTAACCCTAATTCCCTGTCTAACCCTAACCCCTGTCTAACCCTAATTCCCCATCTAATCCTAAGTCCCTCTCTAACCCTAAGTCCCTCTCTAACCCTAAGTCCCTGTCTAACCCTAAGTCCCTGTCTAACACCCCTAACCCCCTGTCTAACCCTAACCCCTGTCTAACCCTAACCCCTATCTAACCCTAACCCCCTGTCTAACCATAACCCCCTGTCTAACCCTGACCCCCTGTCTAACCCTAACCCCTGTCTAACCCTAACCCCTGTCTAACCCTAACCCCCTGTCTAACCCTAACCCTTGTAACCCTAACCCCCTGTCTAACCCTAAACCCTGTCTAAACCCTAACCCCTGTCTAACCCTAACCCCTGTCTAACCCTAACCCCTGTCTAACCCTAAACCCCTGTCTATCCCTAACCCCTGTCTACCCTAACCCCCTGTCTAACCCTAAACCCTGTCTAACCCTAACCCCCTGTCTAACCCTAACCACCTGTCTAACCTAACCCTGTCTAACCCAACCCCCCTGTCTAACCCTAAACCCCTGTCTAACCCTAAGCCCTCTCAACCCTAAGTCCCTGTCTAACCCTAACCCCGTCTAACCCTAACCCCTGTCTAACCCTAACCCTGCTGTCTAACCCTAACCCCGTGTCTACCCAACCCCCTGTCTAACCCTAACCCCCTGTCTAACCCTAACCCCCTGTCTAACCCTAACCACCTCGCTAACCCAACCCCTGTCTTAACCCTAACCCCCTGTCTAACCCTAACCCCTGTCTAACCCTAACCCCCTGTCTAACCCTAACCCCGTTCTAACCCTAACCCCTGTCTAACCCTAACCCCTGTCTAACACTAACCCCCTGTCTAACCCTAACCCGTCTAACCTAACCCCATCTAACCCTAACCCTGTCTAACCCTAACCCCCTGTCTAACCCTAACCCCTGTCTAACCCTAACCCTGTCTAACCCTAACCCCCTGTCTAACCCTAACCCCGTCTAACCTAACCCCCTGTCTAACCCTAACCCCCTGTCTAACCCTAAGTCCCTGTCTAACCCTAAGTCCCTGTCTAACCCTAAGTCCTGTCTAACCCTAACCCCTGTCTAACCCTAACCCCCCTGTCTAACGCTAATTCCCTGTCTAACCCTAAGCCCCTGTCCAACCCTAATTCCCTGTCTAACCCTAATCCCCTGTCTAACCCGACACCCTGGTCTAACCCTAATTCCCCCATCTAATCCAAAGTCACTCTCTAACCCTAAGTCCCTGTGCACCCTAAGTCCCTGTCTAACCCTAATTCCCTGTCTAACCCCTAAGTCCCTGTCTAATCCTAACCC